>NW_024962334.1:15265130-15364922 GCF_019238085.1 Lagopus leucura
TTTTTTTTTTTTTTTTTTTTTTTTTTTTTTTTTTTTTTTTCCTATTCACATTTGCTTCTTTTTGGGAAATGTCAAGAGGAGAGAACCCTAAAGATTTTTGCAACTTTTTGATTCAATCCCTGTTAAATTAATTAAAATATTCTTGAAGGAATTTAACAGATCCTATGAATACATTCCATACTGTTTTTGGTTACATCAAAACAGAAGAGTAAGGTCTAAAGCTTCTTTTACAATCTACATCCAGATTAATTACAGCTCAGCAGAATAAATTAGTATCAGAGTATGTATTCTTGAATATTCTTTTTCTGTACCTTAAATTAATATTTTATCCACATAAAACCACTTAGAGTACAAAGTATTTTGGATTTAATTACATTTGGTATGTCAAGCTACCTTGATTTACTTTTTTCTGTTCTCTTCAACGTTTTTATTAGCAAATGTCTCCTGTGAATATGCATTCTATAGATAGATTTTTCAGTATGAACACTGCAGAAAGTAGAACAAAGGACAGTTTGTATTACTGTACTTCCACTGAAATATAATTCCAAGTGACTACTTTAAAGGCCTTAAGTGACTGGGATAGCTTAAAGTAAATTGTTATTTTAACAGTGCAAAGGTGTTGGAATTTTGTTCTTTGTGTAATATACAGTAGTAACATAGTTCAACTTCCTTTGCAATAAGCTCTGTCACTCATCTGTTATGAAGATATTAAACAAGGACTGAAACTTAATTACTATTACTGAAACTTAATTACTCAAATGACTCTGATTTATGATGACAGGCTTTCTTATTTGCAATCCTGAAGTTGTCATCAGAAAGTATTCTTGAGCTGGCTGTTATTTTGACCAGCATTTGGATAAGTATTCAGACTGTAGTCCGCTCTTTCTACTTGGCTAGGAACTAGGTAATGCTTTTGTTCTTGAAAACTGGAAGAACTGTCATTTATTTCTACTTTTGAGCTTTGTCATATGCAACACAATTGTCTGAAAATGAAAAATTCAGGAATGACATCGGAATTTTACATGAGAATACTTGTAAAGATTCCCACAGAGAGATCAATGATAGATTAGAGAAGAATACTTGCCTTGCTTGACTCAATTACTTCTCGTGTTCCTTTTCTATAAATGCATAAAACGATGACAAGGCAGTGTGGCAGATAAAGGCACAGGCCTGCTATATAGAAATAACAAAGAATGAATAGAAATGGAGTGTTGTGAAAAGTTGTATGAATATTTGCACAAGCAGTCATGGAATATCAATAGAAGGGAATGTGAGTGTTACAGGAATAGCTTAGAGTTATGTAACAGGAGAGAGAAGCATGAGAAGAAAGGAAAAGCATATAGAGTAAAACTAGGAAATTTTTAGTACATTTTATGATAAATTGAAGAAAAAACTACTTCAGAGTATCGTCTTTGGTCCAGGTCACTTAATGCTAGCCAAGTTTCTATATGTTCAGCTTAAAATTGCTTGGACTGGCAAGGTCACAACTCGTCATTGGTATTGGGTTCAAAAGTGGGAATACGAGGAAGCATAAGCATCTCTGAAAAGAAAGTGGATGGAATGGGGTTATTAACATCATTTACAAGTTAAGACTATATACATAGCATATACATTCATATTTACAGTTACTTATTTAATTTTTGAGTACAGAGCCTTTATTTTGATGGATAGCAAGTAAAGTCCTCTTAATAAAGGAAATCCTCATGCACTACAATGAATATTTCAGATTTTTTTTTTTTTAAATTATCATTGATTTAAAGGTGTAGCTCAAGAGGACATAAAAAAAAAAGCTCATATTTCCATACTAAAAAATGCTGAAGACAAATGGCGATTCCACATTAACATTTTTTTTATCACTGTCTTCAGAGAATGCAAGGTTATGGAAAAAAATACAGATTCACCGCAATTTCTTCTACTTATCTCCTGAAGCAGCCATTAAAATCAAATGTTGTCTAGTTCTTGACAAGCTCTCCCCCTTCTGTTTGTGATAGCTTTAGAGAATACCTTCTGTATTTTATCATTTTAGACCTCCTTTCCATTAAGTGTAGCTATAACAAAGGCACTGTGCAATAGTAGATGCCAATTGTATCTTATAATAAAGCTTGGGAAAAACGCAATTTGCTACGCGGTTTTCTCGATGCCAAACATACATTATAATGTGAAAGGGGAGAGCGGAGAGCTCTCGCGTTTTCAAGCGGCACTGAACTCACAGGCTCCAGTGTGCTGCAGCTGAATTCCTCTTAGATCACAACGTGAAAAGCAGCAGATTAACTGTGTTTAGATGCATGAGTTTGATGTAACATCAGCTTGCTTGAATTAATGTCCTGTGACAAGCCCTCATTTGCAAACCTTGAGAAGCAAACTGCTCCTTTGTCTACATGTTTAAGCTTGGCTACAGACTCTTGTAGATTCTGCATTATTCCTCACATACTGTTTTTTGGACAAAGTCGAGCCATCGTCTATGAAGGACTAACTACCCAAAGGGTATAAACCAAATTGCTAGTGGTTTATTTGGCTTTGACACTTCTCAGTGTGATCTTAACTGCCTTTTGTAAAACAAGCAGGCAAGGGAAAGGCTCCAGAGACTTTCTTCTATTCATTTCTGTAATAGTTTTCTTGCCACGGGAGGCTTAAGAAGATTTGTACTGCCTGCTTTCTTTTCATTAGCAGTGAGTGCAATGCTGTTGGGTAAGTTAATGTGTGAGACTATAAAAAGAAAAGCACAAGATTTTTTTAAAAAAAGAAAGTGTCATTTTTGATTAATCAATTTTTAATGTTACTTTTAATTTATTCTGTATGGTGTGTGCAGAAAAATGAATATTGTGTACCAGTTTAGATATTTCCATTTGTTCTCAACCAGACAGAATTAGAATCTAGCTTTAGTCTGTTTGCTGAATGGAATACTATGCTTCACTGTATTTCAGCAGGAAGATGTTAAAATTCTCATTATTAGACTGAGAAAGAAACCTGATTGAATTTTCCATATAACCATATCTCCTGTCATAAAATGTAATGACATTTAATTATTTCTTTTTACTTCTCTATACAACAAAATCTATCAGTCTTTGAGACTTTGACCACTATATTGCACTAACCTTCTCTGCTTAAATTACCATTAAATGCATTTCCTTTGTGTTTCTTTCTGACTATTTACTTGAATGAAAGCTAAGCACATTTGTTGAGAAAATCCCAAAGTTTTGTAAATGACTTTAGCACAATAACACACACACAATATCCTTAGCATAATAGCAAACATATTTGCTTCAGGTTTTAATTTGAGTGTATATGCAGGCGCTTTCTATAGTTAGTTTTGTGTGGCAGTTAATGTGTGCATTTATTCAATATGTATACAGGATTACAGGATAGCTCTTTTTTTTTTTTTTTTTTCTTCTTTAAATTAGTACTGTGCCATTGTTAGAATTTTCTCTAAATCTCTGATCTCATAAAAATTGTTATGGATAATGCAGAATGGATAATGAATATATATTTGTCTTAGAGAATGATCCTTCTAGAGGGTGAATCTTACAGTCTAAAGTCTGTGTCCGAAGGATGATACACATGCATGACATACTTAAAGAGGAATGAACGTGATTATAAATGTTAATAATCATTAAAGGATTACTGGATGCTATATATCTGAACTTCTAATCGTGCTGTTCATCAGCAGCAAATGTGATCTTTAATATTTTTGTTATTTAGATAGAGATTTAAAAAAAAAAAAAAGACTGGTAACTCAACAGCTACCATTCTGTAATTCTGTAGAAATTCTCTTTTTAGAGAGGGTAAGCAGGGCAATGCTTCTCTACTTATTAGACCTGTAGTATAATATGCACAAAGTAGTTCTTAGTGTAATATATGGTGGTATTTGGTTTAGTGTTTTTTTGTTGTTGTTGCTTTGTGGAGCTTTTTCTTTTTAAATGAAGAGTTTCATTGTTTTTTGTTTGTTTTCTGCACAGTTATTAGTATACTCCTGGACATTTTGAAATATCCAAGCAGAGATTACTGCTGATAGATGTAGCTCAGCACTATTTCATATTTATAGAAATCACATTGCCTCCAGTCACACTTGTCAGCAACTCTGCTCTTTTGAATCCCAGTTGCCCAAGAGCTGTAGCTTAAAGCATTGGCAGTATGTGATCTCATTAATCAAGGAACAAATTATACTCTATATTATTTTTGTTTGCATGCACATGACTAGAAATTACCAGCTGCAGTTTTTCTGCTCTCAGAAGACTGTAGTAGCTGCTTGATGCTTTACTTGTATTCTATTTGTGTCATTTTAATAAGAAAGATAAATGATTCACGGTAATCTAGCATAGATCATAATCTAAAAATGGCCCTTACTCATAAGGAGTTGTACAGGGAAGTAAAGCTCCTTACTTAAATCTTAAATTAGTTGTGGAAGAATTTAAGTCTCAAAAGGAATTTATAACTTCATGAAGTTCTGTGTGTGGATTTTTTTTTTTTTTTTTTTTTTTTTTTGGTCTAGGAAGTAATATCCTCTTCCATATTGAATATGGTAATTTATTTTTGTTGGCTACAATAGCTCAGCATTGATTTGCAAAATAGAGCTGCTTAGCAAATCTGAAAGTCCATTCAGTCCTTCTGCAGGAGGTCAAGGTTAAGTTGACTGAATTCAGGTACCTAAAATTTAGTTCTCTGACATAATTAGAACACTTCTGAATAGTATGTGTGCACAAACATACATGAACAGAGTTTTTGAAACTTAATATGATTAATTTATTAGTCTCTCTTGAAGCATTAATGCTCTTTACGTGATAGATATTCCTGTAATTTCTTGAAAAATTTTATCCAGTGCTAACCATGGCATAAAATTATTTATCACTAATGTCAGTAACAAATTTTAAATATGTGAATAGTGAATTTATAATATTATCTTAGTTCAGTACTCCATTTAGAATGTATAAACTAAAAAAAAGAAAAAAAATTGCTACAGTAGTCCAGGATTGAACTTTTGGAGCCATATTCTGTAGAGTAAGTAGAAGCACAGAGTTGCTTCTACTCAAAAAAGATTCAGTGTTATTCTGATTTGTTCCACCTTCTTCTAACTTTCAAACAGTTTGGAAGGCTTGCAAGTTAAAAAGTAAATAAATATATAAATACAGTGTACTGCCTTAAAAATGGTGTTTTAAAATAAAAAATGTGTCCATGCTTTTTTTTTTCTGTTACAAGTAATTATGTGGGCTTTTGTTTCCTTTTGAAGGTTTTTGCTACGTACACTTGTTTGTAACACATTTTACATTTTATAATTATAGAAAAATCTTTTCACTTAGCTTTTCAGCAGAGCATAACCTGTAATAATTCTTTGTAGAGACTATTTTTTTATGGTCTCCAAGGAGTGTGATCAGCAATCTTTATTCACTCTAACTCCCATTGAGTTTGATAGGCATTTTTATGATTAAAAGAACAAATAAGGAATGCTGAATGAAGTTAGCTGATTTAAATCCAAGCAAATATTTTAGACTATATTTTCATAGGAGAATTAAGAGTCTAGTTACATACAGAAGAAGCCAAGCTCTCCTGCAGTATTTGAGTGCCAAAAAGATGGCATCTACTATTTTGAAACTATTTGTTATTTTGACAGCATAGCTGCAAGCTACATTGCATCGGATAAACCCTTAATTTTACATAACAAATAATGAAGTTTTGCTGCTTCATTTACTCTATTCAAATGATTAAAAGAGATTAACTTTGCTTTACATCACTCTAAATTATTTCCAGATGCTATAGCTTCTATTGAGACCTACTGTTAATTTTTGAAATATTTGTATGGGATTTTTCTTCTCCCTATATAACATAGTACTCATCATAGTGTGTGCTAAGACACCTTCTCATTATATGACATCCTTTAAGGGAAAAACATTGACAAGTAACTTGGGAAAGAGTCTATAATGTTTCTAGTGCTATTCAGGTGGGACTCTGGATAGGACAGTTAGAGGGTCACAGAAAGTCCTGCAGAAGAAATGAGTATTAATCACAGTATAAATCAGGAGAGGAATGAGAAGGAGTTGAAGGAGTCTTAGTGAGGCGGGAAGGAGTCTTGTTGAAGGAGTCTTAGTGAGGTGGGAAGCCTACCTGATCCCTTGCACAGATACTGGAGATGGATTTCCTCAGAGTTCCTTAAGATGGATTGTAAGGTTCCTTTATAAAAATCTTTTTTTTAAAAAAAGATCATTCATATCCTGAAGGAGAGGCATTCTAGTGAGATGAAATGGATCTTTCAAAGGTAAGACTTGGCTCAGAAGGAACTAAAATGGAGTTAGGAATCCAAATACATTGAAAGGGTAAGGGCTTAGTTCCACATTGGAAAAAGGCCTATTATGCAATGACCCAGGAAAATGTTTTGTACTGTGATTTGAAAATTCTTTGGGATCTTTAGCATCAGCTAAAAGTATAGGCAGCATCTGCAGACCATCTATGCCGTAAGAGGATATTTCAGGGTGGAAGGATACAGATGAACTCTAGTTCTGTCTGCTTTGCAGGCTAACCAGAATTGAGGCCTCTTTGGTCTGGAACTGATGCATTGATGTTACTGTATGCTGTGACCAACCAACTTTTTTGCATCTCACCATGACAAACCAACTATGCAGGTTCTGGATTTGGGCAGCAGCCAGCTTGGAGAAAACGCAGAGGGTAGATCTTTCCTATGTTACCTACTATGTGCTGGACCACATGTGTGCAGTGTGATGTTTCTGTGTAACAAGTGTAAACAAAACTGTCTAGATTAATGGACTATGGAAGAGAAGCATAGTGTATTAGAATGCTTTCAAAGTTGAGCATTTTTCCAGCTTAAAACATGAGCATGCTGAGATTTCAATGTTACATTTATCAAGAGTTGTCTATCCAGCTTTTTGAATACTCTTGCGAGAGCTGCTTTTCTTGAGTTGCATACTCTAATTAGGGAGTTGGCTTCTAAGGAGTAGATAATAAACGGTCATCAGAAGATTTCTCTGTCAATGCAGAGACAGCAAGGATTACTGAAAGAGCAGTACTGAAGAGAAATGGTGGTAACATTTACGTTGTTCAAAACCATAGAATTTGCCAGTTAAGAAAACTTGAAAAAGTTTTCTTCATAAAGTGAAAAGTTTTGCTTTTTACTATCTTCAGAGGTGTCAGGTATACGATTGAAACTTGGTGAATAACAAAATGTTTAAATGAGGAGTATATTTTACATACTATATGAGAGAGATATAGTGGAAATGTCAATAACTGAAGCTATATGCATAATGATTTGATGAGTTGTGCAGTGTTGTGCAGAGTTGTACAACGCTGAGTTTTCTCAGTTGTATTCCTTTACTTTGGGGGATTTTGCCCTATTGTGATGGGAAGAAAATGTTGCAAAAAAAAAAAAATTCTAGCATGTTATTGGGATGTTATCTCCATTGTTAGGAGTAAGAAATTTCTTTCTACAGCTCTGATTAATGTAACTTCTGATGTTCCCAATAATAGTGTAATCAGTTGATTTGCACTGATGCTTCTGATATGGAGACCCTCCTGGATGTTTTCTGCTAGTAGTTTAGGGCAAAGAACGTTTATGTATGTTTTTAATAAGCCCACTTTTTCCAGAATTTATTTTGAAGTCCAGTTAAAGACTGCTCTTCCCATATGTATTTTCTATTTCCCCTTCTCTGTTCGTCTTTCTAGATGTTCCATCAAACGTTTATTCTCCAGAGAGTTTACCTGCCATTCTCTTCTTTTCCTTCTCAAGGAAACTACTTTTAAGTGCAGTTGCTGTTTCATGTTTACTGCTGCTGACTCTGGGATAGCACTAATAGCTTATAGACATACCTTATACTGAACATTTCCAATCAGGTTACTTTCACTTCCTTTGGTGAAACAGTATAAATGAGTGTGTAAAAAGATCAGTATTGCAAAAATGAAAATGCTTTCCACAAAATCAAAGATTTAACACATCTCCCTCATGGATCTCAGTCCTTTTCATAGATGATGAGATTATATATAGTGAATATCTGTCTCTCTATATATCTATTTATGTACTTCATGTGAAGATTATGCATCTCATATGATTTAGATGTACATTAACTAAGAAACAGTTGCTGGCTAAGAGTAAATGTTTTCATGTGGGTGAGGTTGCACAAGAAACCTTTCTTTGTAGAAAAATACAGTTATGCGTGACACGTCTTGTTAGTTGGTTTCATGGGAATGGTTGAGAACATTAATTCAAAGCAATATGACGTCAGGATGTATTACAGCTGTAGATGCATTCCCAGATCAACAATTGCTTCTCTCACAGGCTTACTTGAAAGATTTTATCTAGGTGTTTATCTGTGATAAGTCTTTACTGCTTCTCATATGGGAGGTCCTTTGTGTCCAGGCAGAGAGTCTGTATCTAAGTCATTCGACCTATTCAAGAATCTTTCAAAAATACTCTGAACTAAGCAGATTTATATTGTTCAGTCTTGATAAGATCAATCAGTTATCTCTCTATGAAGAAAGGATGCAGTAGAAGAGTACAATTTATGCTATTTTTACTTATGCTGACTGAGAGTAATACAATATAATGCAATAATTTTTTGTGAAGTTGCTCCAGGCTAGTGCCCTGAAGGAACTGAATTTTATGGTCAATTTGTCATGCTCTTCATATCTGTTCATACTAGAACAGATAACCCTTTTATCAAAGTCCATCTTTCATGTTATCATATAGTTATATTCTATGGTTCTTAGCATAGAAATGGTATCATTTCTATTAACAAAAAAAGTTGCTTTAGTCTCCATGCCATTAGAATGACTTTGTTCAGCACTTCTTAGACAAATCATCTGTGTAAATCTCTAACCTTGTTTGAAGTACCCTTGAAGTACCTAAGAGTAAATGAAAAAGAATTAATGTATTGAAATCATTTGTGAATGCTTCTGTTCATGTAGTTGGCAAGTGTCTGTGACCACTCCAGTGGTTAACAAACATCTGTGGCAATTCATGTATTTAATAGACTTCTTGTTGATTTTCACTAGTCTCTTTTCATTGACTTTTCAACAGAAAAATTTACCTGCTCCATGAGGTACCAGAAATTTCTTATACTTACATAAGCTGGCCTTTTACAAGCTGAGTGAGGTGTACCTCATCTGAAAACTTATGCAAGGTATGGGCAGATGATTAAAATTAATAGCACTCCTATATGCTTTTTGAGTTACTGCCTATTAGCTGAGGTTTACTAAGCGATGATGCGCATGTTTTCACTTAAAGTGTACACTAAAATTTAGTATCTTAAACAATGTTAATGTATTTGGCCAAGAGTGAAAGGGGATTTTTTGTCAGCCATCTTAGTACCTATCTTTCTGTAATGCAGAATAGATATCTATTAGTGGGTTCTGGATTCCAGATCAGGTTCAAGAAATTGAATCCTGTTACTATATACATCTTGGCTTTAAAAAATGATGTGCTCTGGGAAAGAATCTCTTAGGTAGTATCAAACTGTTTCATTACCAAAGATACTCAGAACTACAGAGGATAAGGATGGTAACCTGAAGGCAAGGTTCTTACCATTTCGTGGTTCTGAGATAGCTAAAGCTCATCAATACCTTACAGCTGCATAATATCACAAATTTTGTATCACAAAAATTTCTTTGTAGATTCTGATATTTTACTTTCTAGGATAAATCTATGCCCTGTAAAAAAAAAGGTGAAAAAGAGAGAACTTTTTATCTGGGAGGAGAAGAGCATGACCTTTTTATATGATTAAGTGGTAGATTACTGGGGTTAGAATTAAGAGCTGGAAAATCTGCTCTAAAGAAAACTAAAGCAGTAGCTACCTTGCCACTGGGCCAGATTTTGGGTAGTTATCAGTCTTGAATCTACCTGTTTTCTGAATTAGCTTCTAGATATACTAATTAGTACACATTTGTTCTTTAATCAACTATTTTCTTTTTAAAACAGCAGAAGTACATTTGTCAGCTAGACATTTAGAGTCTCCAGGCAACAGAGATTTTTCATAAGCTGACATTTTTTGTCTCAAGAGGTATATGCCCAAATTATTTTGAATAGCCTTAATTTTCCATAGAGTTTCTAAAATTTAATCAATTTCATCTTTTGTTGGTTTGATTTTCTAACAAAAGCATGTGATTAAATTATTCCCTGAGCTTTGGTTTCAGTGCCATTCCAAATGTGAACATTTCAGATAAAAGAAGAAAAAACACCAAACATTTCAACCCATTTTGCTTACATTCTGAATGAGGTGCATTGCTAAGATAGTTTCTCAAGAATCCTCGAAATCAGTGACTCTAAAGAGAACTTCTGTGATTATTTTATTATTTTAACTGATACAGAGCTCTGAAGTTACTGTTAGTCAAAGCCATTGATTATCATAAAAAAAAAAAATTGTACCAGATAGTCTCACAGTTTAATGTTCGGAAGTGGCAGTGGAATAGAAGTTGAAATTATCTGTCTGAATATTTCTGTGGTCTCTGTGGTGAGTACTCTTCTTAACATCTAAGTAGATAAATTCAAAGGGAAAATTTAGGAGCAGAAAATCTTTATTTATGGAAAACCAGTGCTTGTCTGCGGAGAATGGTGGTAACCACTTATCCAGTTTTGATAGTTCATTTTTTGAAGTAAACCTGGAGCTGGGTATCTGTGCAAGTCGAAACTTGAAAACCATCTGGTTGTAATAGGCCAAATAGTTAAACAACTACTAGCTTAGGGAGACATAAGCCCTGCAGTGGGTGACTATGGAGGCGTGAAAGGGAATATATAAGTATGTAAGAAGCCAGATGGATTGCCAGTGCTGTAGGCAATTTTGATGTCTCGTGGAACAATTTCATTTTAGCAGCTTTGAATTGTGGCCTTATTCAAGATACTTCTATTTTGGTATTTCTTTGACTTCTATTTATTGTCTTCAAAATTCACCTGCTCTGCTGGTCTTTTTTTTTTTTTTTTTTTTTTAGTGGAAAACTGAAACATGTTTAGCGAATGCAAAACTGTAATTTTTAGTTTTTGCTTTACATGCTTTAAAGCACATAACTTTACATCTGCTTTTTTAAAGCTGTTATTTTTCTCCAGTGTCTGGGCTAGAGTTAGAGTCCCTTAGAAATTAAGTGTATTTTTGACATGTGGGAAATCCTGCACAATTTTTTGGAGTTTCTTCAAACCCATGTTTTATAACCTTCTTGGAAGGAAAAGAGTAGAAATAGTCTGTAAGCAGAATTTATTTCTGCATAGGAGAAAGTGTCAAGAAGGAAAGATGAAGCTCATATTCCTTCGGAGATCAGAAGCTTTGAATTCTTTTGTAATTCATAAATTTTGTGGTTCTTAACTAAGGAAGCTTAGCTTAATAAATAAATGTTTAATAAGGGGATAGCATTTTATGGATAAGTGGAGGAAATATTACAACAGTTTGGTCTGTGAACCAGCTCCTTGGCTAACTTCTGACTCGCAACCTATCTTTATTGTAACCTTCAGCACTTCTGCTCTCAAAAGTATCTTTCTCTCCAACTTAATGACTAATTAACTTCTAATTGATTTTGAGTAAATCGCATTAGGTTACTTGCCAAACTTTCCAAGGATTAACTGCATTCCTGATAACTTTCAGATATGGACAGATCACTGACAGATCCTCTCTAAAGTACTAAGTAGCTCCATGCTTCTGAGGCCAAACTGTTTACCTGTATTGATTGTTTTTGCCTTTATGTTGTTAAATCACATAGCAATAATTGCAATATCCTCAAGACATGCCCAGTCATCCTCAGGCCTCTTCAAAAATACCTTGGTATAAGCAGGATACTCAGGATTCTTTTATTTATGAGGTTGACCTGAGGAAACGCTGAGTTCTTGAGCTGGAAAGGAAGACGTTTGCTGCCACAGCCAGATGCAGTTTTCTGTGCTCTGAGACTGATGAACAGCGAGTCACGAGAATAGGTACTTTATTCTGTGTGTTCTGCAACAGCATGGAAAATTATATAAATCTCTGCTTAAGGGGGAACAAATAAGTGAATACATTCTTCACATAAACAAATTAGGTAGAGCGTAAGGCTTTCTTCCTATTTTGCTTTCAAGGCAGAGGAGACTTCCATTTATTTTCAAAATTGAAGTTTTTTCTGTATCCTCAGAACACTATGCATGTGACTAGTTTGTGCAAGCATAACTCCTGATTAAAATGATCAAAAGACGGAAAAATATAAACGCTTCTACAGTGAGAAATCTGCCATCATTTAAGGTGACTTTCAAGCTTTCAGTGACTTCAAAAATCTTTCTCCTAAAAGATTAGACCCAGGAATGACAGTCTGCTCTTAAAAATAAATAAATAAATAAAAATCTGCAAAAAACTCTATGCTTGTAGCATAAGCAAATACTTAGTTTCATGTCAAATAGATCCAAGTGTCACAATAGATCAAATAAATATCTGTAATACTCTCCTTTGAATGTCAAACTGCACTAAAATGTTGAATGTTAAGAACAGGTGACACAACAGGAGGCTGTGAATTGTATGTCATTGATAATTGATGTATCTTGATTTTTCTGAAGTCTTTTATTTCAATGTATGTTATAATTAATATACTTATTACATTGTTTTTTGAGGACTAGTTCTTGAGTGTAAAGTCATCCAAAACATACCAGACCTATAGACTATCAAAGCAGCAGAAGAAATTTGGAGGTCCCATATAACATTTGAGTTACCTTTCTTTTAATTTTGTCTGTTTTTTCTTTTGTGGAACATATGAATCTTCTTTCGTGACTCTCCTTAGTAATTTTGCAGATGTTCCTAGCATTTAGAATTTATTATAGTTTTATGTCTTGGGACTGATATGTTTATTTATTTTCTTTTTTTCTTTTTTTCCTTTTTGTACTGATTATAGAGAATCCAGTAATACTAATTTGACAATTTTCCATTTGGAAAAATTTCTTCTACAGAGCTTTAAGACCATAGAATTTCTCATGTTTGAAAAGACCTTAAAGATGATCAAGTCCAGCTGCAACTCAACCATACTACCCTAACTCTAACAACCCTCTGCTAAATCATGTCCCTGAGCACCACATCCAAACAGTTTTTAAATACATCTATGGGTGGTGACTCAACCACCTCCTTGGGGAGCCTATCGCAGTGCTATACCTATAGATCCATACCTATAGAAATATGGTAAAAAAAACAGTTACATAAATATTGAGAATTGTATTTAAATATTGAAAAAGATTTTGGTTTGTGATCCAGATGTATTTTTTATTTGTCATATTTTTTGTATAATTCACAAAGTGTTTTTGTATTGCTGTCTATGTGAGGAATATTAATGAAGTCAAACAAGCAAAACTCTTATTCTTTATGCTCTTAAAAAAATTAAGATTTCTAAACAATGATCTTAGAATGCCTATTAAAGCTTCTGGAAAGAAATATCAAACAAACTCACCTGATGAAATCCTGTTAGTTACTAAAATATATGGTTATTTTCTCACTTTGCACCTGTCTTCTCTTTTTTATCAAATACTTTACTTCTTTCTTAAGCCATAGAAAGAAAGAATAATTCTGACTTTTCCCTATCTCTGTCTCTTCCTATTCCCAATGCATTCATAGTGATAATGCATATTAACAGTTTAGTTCATGCTTTAACTACCAATTATTCAGGTCCAAACGGGTGTTTTATATGCTTGATACGTTATTTATGTTAGAAGCAAGTTAGCAAACAGCACTGTCAATCTGAACTTGCTTTTAGAATTAATAAGATTGAATCAAATATCCATAATAATAAGCAATAACAGACTTTCTCTTTAAATATTTACCCTAATTATTATTTACAATTTATATAGATAATTTCAGATAATTTAAAATAATTGCAAAACTTAGTTGTGATGTTGCTTTTTATATTAAAGTTGATCACTAGTACCTTGCAACTGGAAAAAGCACAGTGTAGCACTTGTTTTAAAGAAAGGTGGAAAGGATGAGCCAGGGAATTACCAACCTGTCAGTCTCCCTTTTGTGCTAGGGAAGATCACAGAGCAAATCCTTCCTGGAAGATTTGCTAAGGCATGTGGAAGAGGGGAAGGTGATATGGGATAAATAGCATGGCTTCATCAAGGGCAGGTCATGCCTGACCAAACTTGTCATTTTTATGATGACATGACTGTGTCAGTGAACAAGGGAAGAGCCACTGATGTCATCTATCTGGACTTAAGACCTTTGACATGGGTTTCCATGACATCCTTTTCTCCAAATTGGAAATATATGGGTTTGACAAGTGGACTGCGTGATGGGAGAAGTTGCGAGATTGTACCCAGTGTGTGGTGGTCATTGGCTCAGTGTCCAGGTGGAGATCAGTGACAAGTGGTGTCCCTCAACGGTCAGTACTGAGACCAGTGCTCTTTAACACCTTTGTCAATTACATTGACAGTGGGATTGTGCCTGGGTCATGGCAATCCCCACTATCAATACAAGCTGGGGGATGTAAGGATGAAGCAGAGCTGTGGTGAAAAGGGCTTGGTGGTACTAAAGGATGGTAAGCTGGACGCGAGCCAGAAATGTCCCTTGCACTCCAGAAGGACAGCTGTATTTTGGGCTGCATTCAAAGAAGCGTGGCCAGCAGGGTGAGAGAGGTGATCCTGTCCCTCTTCTCTGCACAGGTGTGGCCTTACCTGGAGTACTATTTCCAAACATGGAGTCCTCAGTACAGGGCAAATGTGGACCTGTTAGAGCTCATTCAGAAGAGGGCCACAGGAATGATTCAAGGCACCTCCCCTATGAGGACAGGTTGAGAGAGCTGGGGTTGTTCAGCTTGGAGAACAGGCAGTTCCAAGGAAATCTGAGAGCTACCTTTCAGTATCTAAAGGGGAACTATGAGGAAGAAAGGGATAGACTCTTAAGCAGGGTCTGCTGTGATAGAACAAAGCAAAATGGTTTCAAACTAAAAGAGGGGAGATTTAGATTGAATGCAAGGAAGAAATTTTTAACAGTAAGATTAACGGAACACTGAAACCGGTTTCTTAGAAAGGTGATGGCTTCCCTGTTTCTGGAGGCATGCAAGGTGAGGCTGGATGGGGCTCTGAGGAGCCTGATCGAACTGTAAGTGTCCTGTTCATTGCAGGACAGTTGGACTAGATAACATTTAAAAGTCCTTTTCAACTCAAACTATTTTATGATTCTATATTAACCTTATGTGAATTGAGAAGTACCACTTTAAGTTAGAGTTAAGAAAAAAAAATTAGCCCTGGGTTGAAGGAAAAATCAGAATTCTCTATTCTAGTATTGAAAAATTAAGGCTCTACTCCAGAGTTATAAATAGAGCAATAACTATGGCTTTGTGAATAATCCTACTGATTTCAAAAGGTTGTTTCTTGGAAATAAGTATAAATAAATTCTAATACATACATTTTTAATAAGCTTGTACATATGACATACATTCCTATATGGCATATAGGGTAAAGTAATGCTTGAATAGCTGCCAGTGAAAACTCTCTTATGATATACTTTAACATATTATATGGAATTCTTTAAAGTAGCAATACAATTGAGTCTGTATACAAAGCATATCCAAAAATAACATCACTATTGGGTTTCTGAGTGATGTAGGAACTCGCATGATAACAATCTTAATTTTGATTGAGTAACTCATTTGGTTAGACTGTTAGAAGATTTTTCCTTCAATTTTATTTTATTTTGGGGGGGATGGTGTAGGGAAGGAGTTAACCAGTTCAGTAAGTCAGAATGTGGTATTTGTTCATTTGCTTCGTAATGTTTGAAGAGCATATTTTTTCTCTCTGAAGAAGTAAATTCTGGCCCATACAGCAAAGAGTGTGACTACTTTTGATTGATCCAGGTTTGGCACAGTGAAGACATCACAGAGTTGTTGACTGCATTCTGTGGTGCAAAATGTAAAACTGTGGAAAGCAGTGACATTAATCATTTATGACATGACATTATCAGATGTTGCTGATGAAAAGTAACAGCCTCAATATCTCCTTTTCATAATACTATAATTGATTATCAACTTGTCAAAAGATGGGTAAGGCTACTCTGAATGCATAAAATCCCACTGAGTTTTGAATCAAATATTTTAAAATGGAAATCTCCTTTTTGAAGCTCTAATAATGATACCCAGACTTGGAAGAGCTGTAATTTATTTTTTTTTCTTTGGATGTGAATCACCAAGTCTTATGTCATTTTTTGAATTGATCTTCTTATGTGGCTCTTCATACTAAGATTTTGTCTTTCTGTTTGTAGAGATTATCCTATTATTCAGTTCAACAAAAAGGTAAGAAGCTGGAAAGCTTAAAAATACCAAGGAGTAGTCATAATTAAAACTGTGGAAGCTGAGGAAGATATTCTCAGGAAACATGAATGTTGTATTTTATCTTCTCTTTTAAATATGCAGTTCCTTGTCCTAACTAGGAAAGCTTTGTCTAACTTACTATGGAGAATGCCATGCCAAAATAAATCTTCAGTTTTTGTGGAATGTGATTTTAAAGGTGGGCATTACCCTACAACTTTTTGAGAATCCATACTGAGTCAATTGCTTTGACACTTCCTGTATAATAAAAATATCACAGTAATTAATAATGTAAGCTATATTTGTAGAACTGTGATATTACTATCATGCCTTCCATGAAATAAGAAGTTGGGACAAAAGGGGTGCTCTCAAAACACCTTTTTATGTACCTGTCAGCTATGTATCTGTTCCTACTTACATGAACAACAACCCAAATGCTGCTGCTTGCCAAAACCAGGCAAGCATATAGTCACAGTTTATTTCTTAGTAGAATTAATCCTGATTACCTACATAAATGCAATTAGAATAGTAAACTGATAATTTAATATGTCAGTATATCCTCATTTAACTAGAACATTACAAACTGGAACACAGGAAGTTCCATACCAGTACAAGGAAGAACTTCTTCACTGTCAGAATAACAGAGCACTGGAACAGGTTGCCAGAGAGGTTGTGGAGTCTCCTCTGGAGATATTCGAGACATTTCCAGATGTCTACTTGTGCAACATGCTGTAATGAATCTGCTTTCACTGGAAGTTGGATTTAATTCTCTCTAAAGGTCCCTTCCAACCCATACAGTTCTGTGATTCTGTGATTCCTGTGTTCTTACAGGTGTTGTCCTTCTGAATTTACGATTTTTTTAAACAGTCACACACTTAAAACTTCATGTTGACTTAATGAAAATGATCTACAGTCATGGAAGAAAAAGTGTTTCTAATTCAGGGGTTTTGAAATAAAAAGATTGTCACAATCAGAATACAATCAGAATTTTATTGTATTTTGTAAAACAGGATTTTACTATGCTTCATTTGTATTAGCACTGGTTACTTATATCTACAGAAAAGATTCTTCATGAGAGTATAAATACAAAATTCCAATTTATATACAAGAAAATTGTTCTTTAATGAAAAAAATGTATTGTGCTTTCATATTTTTCTGTTGTATTTGAAATATGTGGTTAGCATTCCTTCTGTTGTTACTGGTAGGTATATGTTTTGCTAATGAAGTAGAAGTGTTCTTTTTCTCTTGTGATAGCATCAAAACTTTATATAGCTTTTCAAACACAAAAGCATATGATTTATTTTAATTTGGTGCTCTGAATTTTGCATTCTACTCATTAAGCTACAGACCTACAATTATCTGACAGAGGCTGTCTTGACATTTTCCAGCTTATTTTTTATCCTCAAGTACAGCTGTGTATTTTGCATAAGCTTTAAGTAATCATATAAACGAGTTGCATGACCAAAGTATAGTTATTTCAATTTGAATACTCTGTGGATTGCGTATATGAGCTTAAAATAATTTTTGTGCATCTCATATAATATCTTTATCTGATTTAAATTGTTCTTGAATCTCTTTCCCTCATCTTCTCTATTGAAGCAAAATCTATTTAAATTTAAATATTTAAAAATAATTTGAGCCACTTAGTATACACTTATTCGAGATAACTACTGACTTAATCTATGATATTTAACCCAAACATTCTCTTGTTCACTTCCCAATTGCAGCCTCACTTCCATTTTATTTTCAGCCTGAGGTGGAAATTTTGTGATCAGTTTTGCAACAGCAGAGCAATGTGATTCTTCCATAGATTTAGTTCATTATTTCTGTTTGTTGGAAGTTTTATGTCCTTGGTGATAATAGTTTCTGAGACAGTTTTCTCTGCAAATGCCCAGTGTACTCTGAAATGAATTACAGTCTTTCCTAAGGGTTAATGCTGACCACTATCGAATAACTGTTTTTCTCCAGATCCTAGTGAATAGCAAAAGTGCTATTGGTTTTCTTACAGTACAAAAATAAAGATTTACTCAACTGTCAGAGTAAATGCTAGCTGTAAAACACACTGTATTCAGCTCAGGCCAAAGCATTTGATGTATAATGTAGTACTACAGGTTGTGCATACACAGAACATTTTATATACAAATATTTGTCTCTCTTCTTCAGCTGTCAGCAGAGATGCATCATTTATCATTGTTATTTCTAGAAATGACACTGGAACATCTTGAGCAGTGTA
The DNA here is from genome assembly GCF_019238085.1 of Lagopus leucura. Classification (NCBI taxonomy): domain Eukaryota; kingdom Metazoa; phylum Chordata; class Aves; order Galliformes; family Phasianidae; genus Lagopus; species Lagopus leucura. Next base: position 15,283,588 of record NW_024962334.1, read on the forward strand.
CTCACTGTGAACATAGACATATTATATATGATTGTTGTGACTACGGAGTGTTCCAAAGACCAAGCCACCTCGTTTAAAAATTGAAATAACTTCCTTCTTATGTCATATGCAAGCCAAACTTTTGTTGGTGCTTGTCTTTTTCAACTCATGTAATCTCCTTGCTGAGAGAAAAGAGTACAAATGTCTCCTTTTATTGCACTGCATGTTAGAAGTATCCTTTTCATGTAAATATCCTTAAAAAAAAAAAAAAAAAAAAAGTGTTAGATTAGCAACAGGGAAAATATGTACCCAAGGAACACAGATTCTCAGATTAAGTTAATTTCATACCTCACAAACCAACAAAAAATAAAAATTGCATCTAAATTGCATGCTTCCTAATTTTCTGAAAGAATATTAGAAACTGAAAACCAGATTTTGGAAGGTATTCTGATGCCAAAAGATACAAATAGCTACTGGCAGGATTTGAAGGACACCTAAATGCTTTGACAGTTACAAAAGAAAGAGATGCTTTTCCATTTATTATTGTCATCTATTTAGCTCCTTTTGTTAATTATGAGAAGAGTTTATCTCCACATTGTAGCACCAACTGAAATAAAAGTAGGTGTTAAGTATTTTACTTTCAATTTCCCACTAAGAAGCACCTGACTTGTTAATGTGTTGTGTAATATATATAGTCCTTGAACTGCTGGAAAAATAGCATTCCATTCGCTACAGAGTAATAGTGTACTCCAATGTCCTCCAAGCATAGTTTTTCTCACTTGAACTGTCTTTGTGCTCTTGTCATTTTTAACAATTTTCTAGATTTTGAAAAGATTGGTGCTAATTCTTGATAGTATAGGAAAAGGAGTTTGTTAGAGCAGATAAAGCTGTCATTAGAAGTGTGAACTTTTCATATCTTGACAGTTGCCAGTCACTGCCAGTTGAAGAGAGAAGTTTGATTTGGTTTAGAGATGATATAGCTGTAATGGATACTAAAGTTGGATATGTAATGGATACTAAATTTAATCAAATTAACTTCATTTGAAATAAGGAGTAGTTGTTAGACAGCAAGGACTCTGTAGTAGTAATAGTCTAACATTGCCTAACAAAAAGTAAGATTATTTTTCAGTGATGCATAAAGATTTAATAAAACAAAAGGCATATGTGTTAATTGTAATCATGCAAATATTAATAAGCAGAGGTCATAATCTTAATCCCTCCCACCCCCCCTCCCCCCTTTTTTTTTTTGTTAAGTGGAAACACTTCTGAATAAAACTTAAGTTGATAACCTGCAAATATTTTAGAAACAAGGAGTTCAATAATTTTTAGTAAAATGTGAGCTTTTTTTCCTATAATATCCTCTCTTATTCATAGATGAATTCCTAAGGACTGTATGATTATTTGGGCAAGAGAGAATAAGAGAGAAGTCCAACACATTGGTCTAAAAATGTGTTTACCTAGTTGTCTATGAATTTACTCTGTCAAAGAGTAAAGATTGGAACCAGTAAATTGGCTTCCTAAATGTAATTGGAAAAAAAGGAAGAAAGAAAATAAAGAAAAAATAGTTCACTTTTAAGATAACATAGAAACTATGTATACTTTATATGCTTATTTAAACTATAAGCATATAAGGTAAGTATAGTAACTCTTAAAATGTATTTTATTAACAATCTACTTTCTCAGTGATTTTACAAAATCTTTCACTGATCTTATGAAAACTCACAAGAATGAAATCAATGAAATCTTTTCCCTGCTATGACCAAAGTTGAGTTGGATTTTCAAACCTGCGTTAAATAATGTAAAATCATTCTTTGGGGTCAGGAAGAGTTACAGCAATGGTATTTTGAAAGGAGGAGGAAGAACTCCATCTTTTACTTGTAATAATTTAAAAGCCAAGATCTACAAAGAGAAATGTAGGACTGTCACCCAGGTGTCACCTCAAGCAGGCAATCAGAACTGGTGCACTTGCAAAGTGGCAGCAGTTAATCAGCTATTTCAAGGAGCTCTCTCTTAGTTTGATGCTGAGTAACAAATTTGATTGACTGAAATAATTTTATTGTTTCTGTGCAATTTAATAGATACAGTGGAGATAGATTGAAGTTCGGTTGAATGGCATCCCTTTGTCTATTCAACTCAACTTTTAACATTGATGTCACAGGCTCTCAGCTGTTTTAAACTTTTAATCAGTTAAAAAGGACAAATAAAACTAAGATTAAATGTTTTTAGTGGTTAGAATAATAATCATGGCGGTCTACTTTGAAAGTAGTATTGGTTTCTTCACTTCATTTGATATTTGCCCAGATGCAGCAGCGAAAGTTTGTAAATAACAAACTAGTACAAACACCACCCAGCTGATCTAAGAATGCTATGTAATACTGCAAAGCAGCTGAACTGCAAGCTGCAGGGAAATAAGAACAGAGTGGAAAGCTTTCTTTATTTGTCTAGGTGAATTCTTGCTTATTTGGTGTTTAGTTTACTTTGTCACATCTTGTATTTCACTGAATCCTTCTTTTTGCGGATGGAAAGTATACTCTTTTTAATCTCTGAGAATTCCAGGACAGATGGATGAACAGAGAACAGGACTGACTTGTGTTCTTTGAATGCCATCTGGTTAGCAAATAATAGCAGGACAGAATGAACATATGTTACTTAGCTGGCCCTGTGTCTTGCCAGGAAGCACATTAGACTCTCATGGTCCAATGATAGATCCAGTGACAATCTTCACAGGTGTAAGAAAGTCACCCTAGTAGAGGAGGCAGGTAGAGGAATATTTAGCAGTCCTGCTGAAAACCTGGTCAGCTGCTGATCTGTGAAGCTGATGAATGCAAGATGGCAGGGAGTATGCATCCTGAATTTGTTTCATCAACACAGAGTGTAGCCTGACTCTTTTTAAGCTGTCTCAAGGTGAATTATTTTTCTGAACTGAATTTGAAGTAGGAAAAAGGCTTGGCCTGGATTTTTAGGAGGAAAAAAACATGAGATAGATTGCAAGACAAACTTCATTCTAGGCTACTGCTGCCCTTTGCATCAGAGAGTCTTGTTCCCTTAAAAACTGGAAGTGAAACCAAATAAAGCATATCTCTGCAGGGAGGTGAGGAGAGAGACTAATGCTCATGGTTTATTTCCTGTGTTACCCCATCCTTTAGGTGTTTTTCCATGGGTCAAATCTGTGCAGATGCACTTGGATGCCAGTGGATGTCCAGCATCCTACCACATTGTGGAAGTGATGCGCTGACTTGCACTGATGGCACAAATGTGTTAAAATTGTCTTCTCTCTTTCTCTGTGGTCAATGTTAAATTCATGTCTGAAAGAAGTAAATAAGTCTTAGCAAGTCTGAGGTGGTGAGATGAACAATATAGTGAGAGAACAATATTAGCCTTTACTATGCAGGTTAGTAAAAATTAGTAAAGATGTATGGGGTCAGTTCAACATAATTACTTCATAACTGTGATTTGGTTAAAGCCATGCTATGGCAAAGCTAGTTTGGGTATGACATGCCAGCAATTTAAGAGGGATTAAAATTTTCTATTGGCCTGTAGACTTTATCAATTACAGGTTGTGATTTTATTATTAATGTGAGCTCTTTGTTGAAGGTCAGAGGTAGAATTTCTATTGATTATCATATAGCTAATAATTTATCTTAGCCTATTGTTTAAATATAAGCTTGTTTATTATCTGCCAAGCTGCCCTGCATTCAGGTATAAATAGCATTAGGGAAAACACATTTAATTTATAAAAACCTAAATTCACTTCCCACATGAAAATAGACATGTTGGAGATTGTTAATGTTCAGCAGATTAAGGTGTTACGTTTTTGTCAGGCTTTTACTTTACTACCTTTTTAACAGCAAGATAAAATATCAATTTCTGCTGAAAGTAAAATCATAATGAAATAGCACAATATAAATAGATGACTTTCATCATAATGCACTGTTTTTAGAAATGCTCATAATTTAAACAATTACGTTCCTTGATTTCTTGCCAATTAAGTTTAGTCATCTAGAGACTGTGAATTTTAATGAGAAAGCTGAATGGTCTTTTGTTGACACGATCAGTTGGCAGGAGCACAATCAAACAGGGAAACATTTAATCTTCTCTTGTTTCTTTAAGTGTCATAAAAAAGAAGATAAGAGAAAAAATAAGTGGCAGAAAAAACAAAACCACTGTGCAGGAAGTGTATTCTATCTTTATGTAGATTTAATACATAAAAATTTTTGCTTACCAACCCCTGAAATCTGCATGATAGGCTTAAAAGCTATGAAATGTTAAACATAGCCATGAGGAAATTAAATTTAGAACCAAACAGTAGCCAATAGCTGTTATACTCTGATTATTCAGACAATTTTAATGAACATTTTCCAATAAATTCTGGATCCTGAATCACAAAGGAAAAAAAAAGGGGAAATGACATAAGTACTTAAGATGGTAAACTGGGGTCCATGCATCTACCTTTCAGTGGACAAATAAGAATTCCCCCAGGGATTACAATTAGATTAGCTAAATGCCTAACAGCTGTCTCACAGGCATGAGACTAGATAAAGCAACCAAGCTGTAAATCTGTGCAAACTGCATAAAAGGCTACATAATGCAAACTGATTAGTTTAGGGCTCACATTAATGTGGCTGTGAATAAAAATAACCTACCCATAAATCCTCTCTTAATTTTAAGAGCTACTGAGGAGGAGATCTTAACGGATGGATCATTATGAGGTATGAGTCTACAGTGAACTTACATTGTGATCAAAGAAAAAAACTGAAATAGTAATCCTTGTCAAGTGAGAATTCTCATCTCTGTAGAAAGCCAAATATTTGAGGTTTAAACTTGAATTGACAGGCAGCTTTCATAGATTACCAATGTCATTTGCATTTTTTTAGATGAAAATGCTAACACCTACTCATTTACATTCAAAGAGGGAGCTTGTGGTGTAGCACACACCTCATTAGACAGAGCACGAACTATTGAAATAAAAGCAGCAATAACTATTAGGGCTGACTATTTTTTGCAATTTCAAGACTATGACGTCAAATTAAAAATGATAGAAGTATTGACTTAAGTTGATTAAGCCTGCAGAACATAATTGTAAATCTGTTTCAGAATATTTCTTGTGTATTCAAAAATATACATCTTTTTGTCAGAAAAGAAAATATCACCGAAAAAAATAAATATCTTTTAATGAGTGGTCATATAAATAAATTACAATTTATGTGAGCTGTAAAATTTTATGCTCCAACTAGTGAAAAGGTAACAAGCATGAGATGATAAAAACACAGTAAAATCAGTGACCTAGAAGTCCTCTCAAAATGCTATCCCTTCATATCATCTTACTCTGTAAGTACAGTGTGCTGCTTTACAGTTGATGAAGATTTGTGCTGAGCAGTATGCCACTGCAAAGTTTGTTAATGCAGAAAAATAGAAATTTGTTCTTATTTTTAGAGTCAGCCAAAAGTCACATAGGCATAGTTTATATAGCAGTAAAGCCCAAGGTAACATGTGAGATGTACTGAATCAGGTTATAATGCAGTCGCATAACTTCTAACCAGGTAGAGCACAGACAAAATGAACTCATATATAGGAACTTTTTCTACACTTTACCCCCAGTGTCCACAGCAGCAGAATAAATATAAGCATACCTCGCACGCATGCTCTGAGAATTCAGCATCTAGTTGTTTCACTGCTATGCCTGCTGGGAGGCCTATATAATAAGTTTTGTGTATTTTTATAAAGGCACCTTCTGACTGAGCTTCTGAAAAACATGATTCTTTAAATTACTTGCTAAACCTGCACTTAGATCATTTACCACGGAAATGCTTATTCAGTTCGTAGGAACTTGAATTTGAGAGGAGCATCCTAATCCTTAAAAGCACAGTACTGTTTGTAGTAGAGTACCTGTAATCCCAGTTCAAAAGCCAATCCATTATGGATATGACTCTTAAAAGCTCATTTGACTTGAATTAGATTTCCCTTAGTGATAACAGTAATCACTTTCTGTATGGAGTTCTTTCTGATCTAAAAGAAATTCGTGCAGTATGTCAGTAGTTTTAATATGAAGAACGAAGTACAGAATTGCTTTGGAACTTTCAATGTTTTACAGAACCAAAACCAAAAATAGTTTCAGTTACTTTTGATTTTTCTCTGGAGTTCTGTGACATAATAAGAAGTTGTTAAATTTGGATTGTAATTCATGAACAAAAAGAAGTTACAAACTCAGTAATCCTTATTGGAGAAGAAAGTTAGTGCTACACCGAAACATCCTTTAACGTGTTGATGTCTGTACTTTTGGTTAGCTGTTTGTGCGCAATTTATTTCTATTGAGGAGGAAATGTAGCCTTCCACTACTCCTGTACTGCTTGAACCATCAGAATGTTAGGTAATGATTGAATATTTTGGTTCTAGTTCGCTGTGTTTTAGGAAGTAACTGAAGCAATTCAAAAATGCAATACAAATTCATGAAGTTATTTCATCTAGGTAAAACTGAATTGTGGTACTGAGTTCATTTAGTTTGACGTTCATTTCAAAAGAACGACCCCAAAATCCTGCCAAGAGAACATGTATGGAATTTGTATAAATGATTTTTTTTTTTTTCCTGAAGCATACATAGTGCATTTGTTATTCTTTTCAGCATATACAACAAATAATGCTAGAGCCTATAAAATGCTAGAGTCTATGAAATGCTTTAGCCTTTTGGAATTTTACATTACTTGATGGGTGATTTTCTACAGTAATGAATTAAAAGGTGAATGTATCTCATAGAGTGTTTTTCCCTATCTTTTCGTAGGATTCTGTGATTTTTTTTTTAATTTCTTTTTTCCCTGGTGTAGTAGAAATGCTAAGTCACAGCTTGAACCAGTGATTGAGCACCTTGTAGGATGGCAGGGCCAACCCAGGAGAGCTCAGGTACATGCAATACACCTGAGTGACTGAAGGGCGTGGAGCCAGGATCCACCCCTTCCCAGGGGCTGTGGCACCTCTCTTGTGAAGAAAGGTTGAGGGTACTGGTTGAGGCTTGTTTAGCTTAGAGAAAGCTCTAGAGAGACCTCATTGTAGCCTTCCAATACTTGAAGGAAGTGTATAAACAAGAAAGAAAACGGCTGCTTATGAGGGTGGATAGTGATAGGACAAGGAGGGAATGGTTTTAAACCAGGACAGGAGAGGTATATAGGTTAGATATTAAGAGGACATTTTTTACACTGAGGATGGTGATGCACTGGAACAGGTTGCGCAGGGAGGCTGTGGATGCCCTGTCCCTGGATGCATTCAAAGCCAGGCTGGATGTGGCTCTGGGCAGCCTGGTCTGGTGGTAGGTGACCCTGCAGGGGGGGGGTTGAAACTAGGTGATTATTATCCTTTTCAACCCAAGCCATTCTGTGATTCGTAAGTGATGAATTAAAATGTTTGTGCCCTTATTGAATCTTCTATTTTGCTGAAGTTTGGTCTGACTAAAGTTCATCGTCTTACTGGGGAATCAATCAACTTATCATGGAGGAAGGTTGAAAAAAAAATTGACACATTCATATACGCTGCTTTTTAAAGGTATAATTTACTTCTTTTGCTATAGCACTGTGTCATGTTATTAGTGACTACCAAGCTGCAGAGACAGTGTGATGAGTGGCAAGTGAAAAAGCAGAATATATCCACTGCTGAATGATGTCAGAAGTTCAATAATCAGACACAGTGTTTTTAGTGGAGAAGATAAGGTTGGAGTAATTCCTCCCTTTCTGTTCTTCCTTTGTTCCTGCTCTTGTACATTATGTGAGTGTATTGTAGTGTCTTGTTATTTTAATTTGTGAGATATATTAGGTATGTCATATACAAATTGTTTGTTCTCTTTGATTTGTCCTTCTTTGTTCTGTCCTAAAACCAGTTCTAGCCAGCTGCCAAGGTTGCATTCCTTTAGTGATCCTTAATGGACTGTTTGTGATTTATAGTCTTGGGCCTTCTGTATAATCTTGTGCCAGAATTTTGCTACTGTCTTGTGTTTGTTATGTTAAAGGTCCTTGCTACACTTTAATCTCAAGTGTGTTTTCCATAATATGTGGGAGCAACGTAACTGTATTTTCTGTTTGTTGCTAATACCAAGTTTTGTATTTCCTGAGGCTTTCTGAAGCTTCCACTTGCTTGTCCTGAGAAAAGGTGGAAAACAACCTATAGCCATGGTAGACTGTCTTGTTGAAACTGCTGGAGTTTCTGGGGATCTTCACTTTTCTACTTCACTGTTGCTTGTGTAGCTGATAACATATTCTATTAAAAACGTTTTCAAATTAGATCTTACAGATCTTACAGATCTTACAAAGGATTATTTGGTTATATTTGCTGATGTCAGTCTTTATAATCAGCTTTGTGTTCATGACAAAGTTTGAGAGCATCATCCAGTAAATGCCAGCTCTTGAATCTGGCTCCTTACTCAGAGTCAGTTTGATATGTGTTAATGTGAATGATATTCCAGCACTGACTTCAAAGAGTGATGAGTTTGTTTCTAGATAAACTCTAATAGGCAAAGGACTAGAGAAAAACCCTAGTGAAAAGAGGGCATCATAACAAAGTTTCTTCTGGCAGCTTAATACATTCATTCAATGCATGCAGATAGCTTAAAACAGCTGCTTCTGCATCTCAACTGCCTGTTTAGCAAACTGCTAACACTCCCAAGTCAAACATACTGATTTAAGGCCAATGAAACTGTGCTTATGGGGCCTCTGAGATGCCTCCCATCGATGGTTTTATGTTCCCTGTTAGGATGACTATGAATTCATTCTTGTGAGTCATGTTCCATATCTGAGTACAGAAGAAGAAAAACATTTTAGCTGCAATTTTGATATTCTGCTGAATGTTTGGAAGTGTGATCTTGTGAAATAACAAATAGGAAACAAGTTGTGAATAAATGAGAGGTTTTGTTCCATTTCAAAATGTGTATCATATGTTGATAGAAGAATTAATGTAAGTATTTATATTGAAATATGACAGTTGTGTTGAAATATGATAGTATTTAAATTGTTTCATTGTTTAGCTAGATTCAACACACATCTTTTTCAGAGTAGAGAATGCCTATTTTTTCTTCCCCTTCCCTTTTCGAAAATACTTTTTTTTTTTTTTTTTTTTTTTCCCCTTCCAAATAATTTGGTAAAAGAAGTCACAATTTGGATGACATTATCTCCCAAGGAATGCTGTAATTCCTGAATGGATGATTCCTGAGATTTTGACGAGATCAGCTCTAAATGCATCTTGCTTCCCATATAGCTGATTTTCTTCTCTCTCTTCTATAGCTACTGCACTGTCCTTGATTATTATTATTATTTAAGTTGGTGATTTGATGAAGCGAGGAGAAAATGCCCTTTTGTGTGTGTGTTTGAGTATGTGAAAGGAGAATTAAAATATTTTTGTGTTCATTCTGCCTGTTACCTTGTATAAAAAAGAGAAATCCCCGTGTGAGATCCTTTCCAAGGATAGAATTCCCTGGAGAGCCAACAGAATCCCAACAGATGAATATTACTTTTTATGACTTAGTGATTCACTTATATTGGAGTCTTAATATGAGTTTTAATTATCTGCTCCAATTCTTTCTTTATATAAAAATCTAGTGCCTCTTATGAGCAGATGTTATCTTCAAGCAAAATGTAGTTCCACAAGAAGAAAACTAAACAACATGTTTAAAATTAATCATATGCATAAGTGATTTGCTGGTTTGTGAGTTAACTACTTCGTGGTTCCCTGTGGTCGTATGTTCAACAAGATGGTTTCATTCAGTCACTCTTTGATCATTTGCTACATTATGCAGTATAGGGAGAACAATAAATAATATAAAATAAAGTGGAAAGCAAAATATAGCTGTGTTGTTGTGGAGCTGGTAAATGGGAGCATTTCATAGTGATAGTACTGATGACAATTAGCAGTGTTCATCTAAGCTACATTGTTTCTGATGTTACAGCCAAGAATACTTAGGTAAATTAATTGTTATACCTTTAGCTCATATAGCACAAAGCACGAAATAGTATCTTGCATTCTGGGATAGGCCGGAATAGAGAAAAGCTGGGCTGAAGTTGAGAGATGTTTTCCTCATTCAGAGAAAATTCACTCTGTCAAATCGTAGTACATCCATGTGAGTTCCCAATCATACTCTACATTTTGGCACTGCTTAGTACTTTTTAAAAATGTAGCTGGCTAAATGTAGTGTGTTTTCCAAAGCGTGTATTTTCCTCTTACAAAGTAATAGCTTGAATTAAAGAATTTAAAGAAAACATTTCTTCCAAAGATTTTAAACTTAAAATATTGGAATGTTTTATTAAGGACCAGTAAATTTTGTATGGCATTTAATAAAGTGTTGACAAATGTTGTCTGTATGTTATACCATTGGAAAAAAAGAAGAAAATAAAGCTGTGTAAATTATAAACAAAATTCCATCCTAAAAGGGATTTAAACATCATTGAGGTTATGGTATGAGGCTATTCTGTTGAGTAAGCCATGCAATTAAGCACACATACAAGTGTGAAGATTTTTTTAAATGTTAATTTTGCCACTGGAGGGAGCCCATATTCCATGAATGCCTTTGGAAGGGGGAAAAAAAAAAAAAAAAAAAAATTAATTTTCAAAGAAAATAACCTCTGTGGGGTGGACTTTCCTGTTGTTGACTTTGCAGGTGTGCCGAATTTCTGACATACTTCCTTTAGAGTCTGTATTTATTCCTTCCACGTAATGTGGAAAGGTCAGAAACTAGGACCTGGTTTTCCTTTTTTTTTTTTTTTTTTTTTTTTAATGCTGGATTAAATAGGCTTGTGTACCACTTGGCCAGTAGTGACTTTTTTAAGCCTTCGACTATCATTTTTTGATTTTTCATAACAACAATGTTAATCTTCTAATCTAGATGGACTTGCTAGTACGGCTCTAAATCTTCTGAGACTTCCATGACTTTTTAATATGATCTTGAGTTAGTCTGATGTGGTATAAATGTCTAGAAAAGTTACCAGTGCAATGCTGTTTGTCATCGTCATATAATAACCAGTCAACAGGCAAGAAGCTATTAAAGCTTTGTCGTCCTTTGTGGGTTATTTGATTTGTCATTCTCCTCTCTGGCAGGCTGTGTACTCAAACAAATTTTTGATAACATGACCAGAAAGCTAAATTCAGTAGAGTTCAGGCTGACGTTATTCCGTGCAAGCAGCCCAATAGGGAGAGATAATTCTATAATTCAGATAACGTGATGAAATGAGAACTTGTATGACAAGGACTTTAATGGGTAAAGAAATAGGAACATCTCTTATTTTTTACATGAATTAAAAGATGATGTCGGTTCTTATCAAAATTTATTGAATAGCACCTGCTATTTTTATTTGCCTTTTTTAGAGGACAGTTCAGGTCAACTGATGCACAGAGAGGTGGTTGAATCACAGAATTCACCCAACTCACATTTTAAGAATTTAGATGGACTGTGAGGTAGTTCTGATTTCAAACATTTGAAGTAGGTAAGAATGAAAATATGTAATGAGCTATCCTTTCCACACCAGACACTTTGGAAGATTTCCTAAACATCAAAATAGCAAAATTGTCATAAATTGAAATTACTTTATGTATTTTTTGTTTGAGAAGATGAAACAACCCTGAATATCCTTGTTTCAAGCAGTGAGAATATAGGAACTGTTGGATGTTTATGGTAGAAAAGGTCTTTTCCAACTTAATTTTTCAACATTTTAGTTGAAGTATTTTCTATTTTCAATTATTTATTTGATGTTTTTCATCTTGATAATTAAAATGATGTTCCCCATGAGTTTGTTCTTTGTTCTTGTTGTTATATATATAACAGTATATATATATAATAGCCTTGCTAGAACTGAGGGTTGTATTTTTGTATGTATACTGAACACTGGCAACTGAATTTAGTTTACATGTTATATATTTGTGAATGCTCTTCAAAGAAACCTATGTTTATATTAAAGAATAATGTGGCAAAATAAATTCAATGAAAATTAAGGTAGAATTTAGTCTATTAAAGAGCTCAGAGAGGAACAATTATCCTGTAAAATCATTTTTGAACTGAGGTCAGGTAAAATTATATTTTGATCATTCTGTAATCTCAAACTCAAGGATTTTATTCTCAAAAAAGCTGTTCTGATAAATTATGGGCAAATAATTTTATTCCATCTTATTAGTTTGTTCTGAAAGGCGTGAACTATTTGAAACCTTTAAAATGAAACTTTATGATGAAAAGTGGCAAAATGGTAGAAGAAATCAAATTAAAACTTGACAAATGAAATACTATGCATATTTCTTTGACAAACCGTAATCAGCAGATGCTGAAATGTAAAGTGTATTGCGAAAGACTGAAGAGTCTTCTTTTTATCTTCTACTAGTGCTTCTTTCTATCAGGCCCAGATAAATATTTCTAGTCCCTGGCATTCTTTGAAGATAAAGCTGTAAACCAGAAAGGTGTCCTTACCCTGTGCAGTCGCTAGTTCTGTATTTCATTTTTGTTGCAACATTCAGAAAACCAAAGTGCAGAACACACAGATTATTTTTCCAACTCAAATTGTTACTAACTACCCTAGACGAAAAAATACAAAACCACTCAGATTTTCATATTGAAAACAGTGATTTATACATATATTTAAAAAAAAAAAAATCATTTACACGTGGGCACAGATTGTGTTTGGGTGCATAAGGGAAGGAGCAAAAATGTGTTTATCAAAATTCACCCACTATTTGCATTGCAGTGAGTTCATAAGCCCCAGACAGTTGTGAGCTGTAATAGTTTGAATTGCTTGGGTCAGACACACACGCATATACATATAGCACATGAAAGTTTTTGGATCATTGTGGATTGCAACCAATGCTTCATAGGTAAAATGCAGACATGAGCTTAGTTTGTTTCTGAGGCTTTAAAAAAAAAAAAAAAGAAAGAAAGAAAGAAAAATACTTAGAAGGGCTGGTTACAGGAAATCTGTATATTAAATGTTGTGAACTGAACTTCTTTTTAACTGTATAGATCCTGTTACAAGCGATATGTTATGGCAAACAGGTCTTGAAGGGAAATTTGAGATGGAAGAAAGTCCATTGGGTTGTTTGACATCTAATTGGACTAAGATTATTGCATAAACTGCTTAAGTGGTAGGAAACTTTCTTTAAGTCCTGGCAAAAAAAATTCTGTTGTTTGCCACAAACTGTACTGGAGACTCAACACCAGTCACATCATTATACCTTTTCTGTCTGAGTTTTGTAAAATTATTAAAAATATCCAATTCACACATTGAGATAAATTATTATTATTTGCAAGTGCACTGAAGTCTTCTCAGGGAATTAAAAATAGAAAACATTAAAATACTGTTAGGAAAATGTAGCTATTTAATGGTATTGAGAATGTGTTGATTTGTTTTTGAACTGCAAACGGGAAAAAATAAACAGATTATGTAACAAAGGATCAGAATGGGAACTTAAATTATGCAATCATCTGCAGGACATATTTTAATGAATATCACCGAACTATTTTTGTAGATTTGGAACTCTTTAGAAAGTCATTTCTAAACGTATTTATTTATTTAAAAGTATTTCTTTACAAGCAGCCTTTATTAAGTGGCAAGGAATGACTGTGGCTTTGGTATATAGATGATTAAACAAAACAAAGGCAATGTTGATTGGAGATGAGGAAGTTATATGAGCTGTTCTTTCTGTTAGTGGAGTAAGCATTGTGTAAAGGAAAGCTGAATATAGTTTCCTACTTTGAAGAAGGAAAGTAAGCAAATTAAAGAGTGAAATTGAGGTGTTATTTTTAACTTTGGAAAGAAAACTATTTCAAACTAACAGTAAAATACTAGAACTTTTAAGCATATGTGGTTTAAATGACAGCTACAAGGCTTTGTTATTAGCAGACTAACAGAGCCTTTCCCTTTCTTCAAAAATTCTCCATTTAATCATTTTCTTGCCACTGTAATGCATATTTTTTCAGTAATTAAAAACAAAAAATGTATTTCTTGAAGCATTCGTGTAATATATATATTATTATTTATTATATAATAAGTATTAATAAAACAGCAAAGATGACTGAATTTCGAAAGCAAATGAGTTTTTAATTATCATTGAGATACTTAGTCCTGCTTCCCAGTATCTGAAGGCACCATCTCATCCTTGTGCTTGCCTAAGGCAATTGTGAAGCCTTGCTGTAATCTGTGCCCTGCAGAAGTAATACAGAAGCATGGAAGCTGAAGAATATCCTGTCCTTTTGTCCACAGATTCCCTTACAATTTAATTTTCATCTTTTTTGTTTGCCGTTGTGTAAAGTAATAATTAAACTCTCAGCTAGAAAGTAGAAGTTGTTGTTAATTTAGAATGCGTAACTCAATTCTGTGACTGGCGTGAAAGGTTTATCAGATTCTATAAGGACACGAGGGAATTGGTTTTACAGCATTTTGAGAATGTCTATTTGATTTGAAAACTTCATTTATATTGCAGCACATACTAATCTGGGTCCAACAAAACAGAGACCACAAAGTGTAGCAAATAGCATAGAAACTAATTCTGTTGTGGGCAGAAATTGTCCCACCTTGATCTCGCTTATTTATTCCCTCTGACTATTCCATACTAACATCAGGTTTTGTGCAGTCCTGTTGTGACATGGGCCAGGGAACTGATTGGGTAGAAAATGAGCAGATTTTTCTTCTACAGTTTCCACTTTTATAAATTCAGTAATCTATCTTGTTATAAGATGTGATGAATGTTTGCACCAGAAAAAGAGTAGAGGTAGACGTTAGTACTGAGTGGGGAGATTAGGAAATAGGGGAGTGAGATTTCTGCTTCTTAAAGAAAAGCAGCCTTTTGCTGGATTAATGCAGCAATTTTGCCTAGAACCAAAGCAGAGAAAGTAAGTGCAGAAAGTAGAAGTAATATACAGAGTTTCTATGTGGAAAAACAATTGTGTTTTTTTTTTTTTTTTTTCTCCTTAGCATTTCTTAAAAAGAAGTAAAGCAACTGATGGTTGTGTGTGGATTTACTTTCATTGCAGTGAAGATCTATTTCAAGCAAAGCTGTTAAATTGGAAAAGTTTCACTGAAACTGAAACAATATTAAAACGCAAACGCTTGAGTTTTTTTATCCTAAACAATTCAAACTTCCCTGCTCTTAAGATATCCATGGTTTATTCTGTTGGATTGAAGATTGTTTTCTCTAGTTCATCTGCATTTTAAAGCTTTCACCCAGTTATATATGTGTGTGTATATATATATATATATATTCGCTTTCCTTAAAGCGAAGTTACGGTTCCCTCTTGAAAATTCCCATTACTCATTCACATCTCTTTTCAAAAAGTATAATATTTTTAACTGTCAAGAAACAATGCGTTCAGAAAACAAAAAAAGCTGGAATGTTTGTAGCCAACAGTACTGTGACTGAGGTCTCTTGGCACACTTGTCACAGTGCCAATACCTAGGCTCTTATCGCTGGTGTGACACTGCTGGTACTGGGGTTGTCTGATTTAGAGACCAATAGTGGCAACAAGAATAAATCTTTTGTGAAAAGTCCTACTGTGTCACTCTTCCGAGATGCAAGGAGAATACATTTTTTGATGCATGTTTTACCTCAGTAGCAACACAATGAGGGGATGTTGTAAATATGAGAAGGAAGAACAAAATTGCCAAATTTTATTTTTTAAAATGCAAAAAATGTTTTTTTTCACTAAGAAGCATCAGAGAATTTTAAATTGCTATGTTTTTTTTTTTTTGTTTTTTTTTTGTTTGTTTTTTTTTTTTTTTTTTTTTTTTTTTTTGTTTTTTTTTTTCCCCATAGGCAAATATTTGCAGTGCCATACCATTAAACAACAAATAATGAAATTATTTGGCATATTATAATTTTGAAGAACTGACATAAATCTAACCATATGGATTAGGACATTATCCATTCTACTTAAAGTCTAATCTGATGATATATAGTGTGTTTTGTTGTCATTTCTTCAGTATGTCAGGAGATGAAGAACCAATCAATCGCTTTCAGATTACCTTCAGTAATGTTTTCACAATGCTCTTTTAATGGGGATAATTTTTAAGAGAAAACAATGGGGAACTGCTAACATGATTGATGGAAGAGCACTGAAGGAAAAAAAAAAAAAAAAAAAAGGCAACTATTTTAACAAGAGTCTACTCACTGATGTTACTCCAAACTCATTCCTATGTCAAGTCCTTAGTCTTTCTTCATATATTTCTGCAGATCAATGGAAGTATCTAAATAGTTATTGATAACAGCTTAAAATACGAAATTTAGCCAGAAGTTCTTATTTGTATATTTGAACAATGTGGCTGCTTAAACAATTTAAAAACGTGACTTGGCAATGAAAGCTGATCATTTGTGTATTGTACAGCATTTGATCTTCTACATTTTTCGTTATTTTAGATTTCAAAGGAATATTAACTGGTGGTTACTGCATTATGTGTGATTCCACTTCGCTTTATGCTGCTTTTTACATCTTAAGACTTTTCAGTGTACTGCTACCACACCATTTATTTTTTGTTATTGTTTATTATTTTTGGTACTGGTGTCATTGCTGTCACATTTACTTAAAACAAACAAACAAAAACTAATGAAGTCAGTCTTATCTGCTTGGTTTTTTATTTTTTTTATTTTTTATTTTTTTTATTAAAACAGTACTGCATGATAGTAGTGGCTGTTGAAGTATTTTTTGGTTCAGAAGGTAAGACCGAGGGGATTTTTACATAGCCTATAAATCCAACATAGTGGCTGTATAGAAACAATTCACTTATGTGATAATGACTAACTAGTCAAGATTCTCAAGGGCTACATAAGAATAAAAAAGCAGCCCCTTCCCTTTCAACTTTGTTGTACTATGTTAATAGACAGTTTTCAATGCAAAGCAGCTATATTAACTGTGAGGACAGCAGTAGCTGCAAAGGTAGCAGAGTGCCAGCAACATGATCACAAAGATAGCAGTAAATCGATCGCTTGTGTTTTCTCATGAGTATATGTACTGTCACTTAGAAAACTCTACATTCAGTCAGAAATAATTTATGAAAATAAACAATTTTAATGTTTAGAGGACTGCATTCATTGAAGTGATGGGGGGCAAAATGTGTCTTTATATATAAATGTGTGCATCTGTAATGCTTTTTAAAAAATCTGGTAAAGAGCAAATTATCTCATCAAATGACTGTCTTTTTTAGCATCAATTTTAATGAGCCAAATGTGAATGCTTTGACATGTTTTAAAATACTGATATATTTGCATGTAGAAGTAAAGTAAAAAAAGAGGTACTTCTCAGACAGAATGAAAATCTAGTATCCCAGTTTTCAGAATATATTGCTGGTGTATGTAAATGCAATTGGGAATGGTAGTAGAAATGACTGCACAGAAACTAACTAGTGCAGTTTATCTACTCGTTTTGTTGTTTGTTTGTTTTTTTTAATTTTCAAAAGGAGATAGAAAAAAGCTGATTTTTAACATTGTGAGATGGGATTTTAGAGATTGGTGTTTTGAAGAGTATGATGGTTACCTTTTTACATATGGTATAATACAATTTAACATGTATTATTATATAAGTTTTTCTGAATGAATAAATAAAATGTATTAGCTGATTGGAGATATCCAGACCTACATATCAGTGATGGATTTCCTCTTTTTTTTTTTTTTTTTTTTTTTTGTTGTTGCTTTGGAAGAAAGATGATCATGCATACTTCTTCAAAAAAATGTGTACTCTATGAATATCATTTTTTCATCCACTATGTTCACATTCATGAAACTGAGTATTGGAACAGTGTAAACATTTTGCTAAGAGTTAGTTTCACCATATGTAATGAACTCATCTATGCCTATTGTTAGCTGCCTGAAAAACATCTAAGCTTTCAAGGGAAACTTGCTTTTAGTGTGTGCTTGATGCAGTATAAGAACTTCAGGAATTCAGATAAGCTCAGGTTTGTGTTAGAAGTCTGTTTTCCTGGCTAATTTGCAGGACTAAGAGGACAGATTTGAAATGGTCACAGAGATCCTTGTACTCCTTAATGCCTTGTACTCAAGCTGTCTCATGTTCTTAAGAAGGTATGGTTAAGTAGATTCCTGTAGTTTGCTATGTTTCAGTGTTTAGTTACCATAATAATTGGAAGGACTTTCATGATGTTAAAACTAGATCTTTCTGTCACAAAATATTCTGGGTTGCATCAAAAAAGAGGTGGTGATCAGGCCATCAGGGAGACTGTCCCCTCTTCTCTGCCCTTGTGAGGCTTCATCTGAATTTCTGTGTTCGGGCCAAGGGCGTCCAGCAAAATAAGGATGCAGAGAAGTTGGAAAGGGTCTAGAAGGGGGCCATGAGGATGATCAAAGAGCTGGAGCACATCTTCTATGAAGATAGGATGAGAGAGTTGGACTCGTTTAGTTTGGAAAAAAGAAGGCACAGGACAAACCTCATTGAAATCTTCCAATACTTGAAGAGTGCTTAAATACATGAGAGGGATCAACTTGTTACAGTCCGATAGTGATAGGACAAAGCTTTAAACTAAAGGAGGGGAAATTTAGGTTAGATCATAGGAAGAAATTTTTTACTCAAAGGGCAGGGGAACAGTTTGCCTAGAAAAGATGTTGATGCCCTATCCCTGGAAGCATTGAAGGCCAGACTGGATGGGGCCCTGGGCAGCCTGATCTCATGGCAGGGGGTTGGAACTTGAGGATCTTTCAGATTTCCTCCAAACTAAGCTTTTCTATGATTAAAGGTTTGTTTTTTTTTTTTATTCCTTAAGTAGCATGACTTTGACATGAGAACAGAACTGATGACATTCTTCTTAAGATTTTATGAAGAGATGTTAGGTAGTCATGTTTTCAAAAATAATTTGTTTGCAAGTTATTTTTTCCATGAAATATATTTGTAGAACTATTTTTTTTTTCTTCAGATGAAGACCATTAGCAACAAGGAAAATGACAGATTTTATTCCAGTTTTCAGAAATTGCATCTTTGCCTTTTTATAAATAGTGTTGCATTTGGATATTTCTCATTACAGAAGTGAAGGGCTCTTTTATGTCGTATCAATAAATAGTGGATTTATCCCCATTTTGTACTTATGGCATTGAATTCTTCATTTGACTTTCTCCTCTGCCGAACTTCTAGTAAATGTTTTGTTGGTTTCAGGACGGGTCTTCAATTTGCCAAAATCATTTGGAATGTTAACCTTATTCTTCAGATACCTATTCTGAAAGACAGCTTGCAGTGTATCTTGAAGTTATCCAGTATGTATTTCCTTATTCCCTTGCTCGAACTCCCCACTGGGAGTTATTTCAGGTATCTCTTGTATTTGACTGTCTGACACCCATATTAGCTTTTCAGCACAATATAATCTTTCAAAATTTTGCCCTGATTTAATGTAAATAGTTTTTCCTTAAGCTTGAATAAGCTTATGGTGTAGAATACTGAAACTGAAGTTTCTGATCAGATCCTATAATGTGCAGTCAGTCATTAGAGGCATAGAAGGCTATTGATAAAGTACTATCGATAAAAGCCATTCAGTACCTCTGTCTCTCTTAACACTGATCACATGTAGTCTGTGAATTTTGCTGATGAAGTTGTTAGTTGTGATGTCATGGTAGTGTAAAAAGAAAGTTTAATCTGCAAAATGTTAATTCAGTAGAAGCTTTAGTATTAGGAGAGGTTCTCCGTAATGGGCTGCAATCATTTTATACCACTAATTGTACATTTTCAGCTCTCTCAGGATTTGCCTTGCAGCTTGGGTTATGAATTATATCTCCCTTGCAGATGAGGGTTTTACTTTGGTAGTGAGAGTGATTGCTTGCATGCTCATGTTTTGCAATTTGCTTTTGGCATTGATATGATAACTTATTGCATAAGAACCATTTCTATGATTTGTTATAAACCTAGAAAACTAAATTTAATTGACATCTACATACAGATTATTTTTTTCTTCTGAAGAAGAGCCATGACCTTTACTTAAGACATTAGGGAAAGCTGTTTACTTTAACCATTGCAACAGTTTCATTTTGTTGGCTCTATAAGTGTATAAACCAGATTTCTGAAATGCAAATAATGTTTCTTTTGCTAGCACAATAAAAGGACCGGAGTTTTTGCCAGGAGAACCAGACAATATGCTTCCATTTGGAAGTCAAAAGAGTGAAAACATAGAAAAAAATAATAATGCTGGCATTTGCCACGTTGCATTAATTAGGATTTAATTTTAATTAATGTGGTAGAAGGAACAAACTTTTAAAGCTATCTTGGAAGATGCTGACTCCTTGCAAGTTGCAGACATATGGCAGCCACTTAATCACTTCTCTAGAGCTCTGCTGTTTCTAGCAACTGGTGAGGATGGCTTTGCAAACTCCTTCTGTGGTTAGAACAGTCCTTCCCAAGAATAGCTTTTACACCTGGAAACATTCTTATCAAAAGAGAATTTTCAGCCGTCATGTTTGTATTTTCTTCATTCTTATGGTGTGGATCTTGTTACAATATTTGAGATGCAGGAGTGAGTGTAATATAAAATAATCACAGGATTACTTAGTTCTTTCAATATTAGCACTTTCTGTACATGATCAGCCATAAGAGAAAATCAGATCTACAGCTGGAAGGATTATTAACCTTTATTGATGGCATATTCTTTAGCGGAGAACACGTGCCTGTTCTTGAGTGTTTTTCTTTTTAGTGGTAATGATATAATCTATTTTAAAAGGTGTTATGTGTTTATTTGCAGTAGAGATAAGGATTCAGGATCAACACAAAGATACTTTTGTGAAAGTGGTTTAGAAAATTGAAAGCTAGAAACTAGGGCTATTTGTTTGACTGTGATTTTGGTAGGGTTTGTTCTCTTTCTGAAACTAGAATTTAACTGAGGAACCAAGGATTTTATTGAATGTGTCACTGGAAATATTAGGCAAAGGATACTAAGACTAGCGTGTATTCTGTGGTTTATGTTTGAATGATGTATTTTATTTTATTTTTTTTTCTGTAACTTCTTGGTAATTTTATTACTGTTATCACTGTTCTTTGGAGATATTTCTTCTGCTTTCCAGGCTGTGATGCAACAACTGTGCTTCTTTAGTGGTGCTTAGATTGCCATGCTGCTTGCTGAATGGGTCTGATCTGTGATTTTTCAGAAATTCTCCCCAGTACCAGAGAAGATATTGTCTGGAAAAAAAAATAAAAAAAAAATCCAATGTACTCTAGTTACCTTTGCTTCCCTTGCTTGTTTCTTCCTTCATCACCATTTTCCATTCGCAGTGTCATTCGCTTCATCTTTTCAACATTTCATGATGGAAACACTGAATGTGACAATAAGCAAAATCAGCAGTAGAAAACTCCAAATGTGGAAGAAAAAAGCTGGCTTCATGGGGAGGGTGCGGGGGGAAAGTGAGTCTAAGAACCAGTGATCAGAGGGAAACCTCCAGCTCTTCTGCTTAGCATTTTTCATCCCAGCATCTTTTTAATTTTCCTTTGGTTCATAGTGAGAAAGGTTTGGGTAAGCAGAGGACAGAATAGCATCTAAGGTCAGAAACCACTGGCATAAGAACTTTGAAGCTAAGAACGTAGCATCAAATGTTGGGAATAATGCCGTATTTTCTTCAGCTTCTCATTAGAAAATGAAACGTGTTAATGTTTGCAAGAGCCTCTGTGTGAAAATACTGTCAGTTTGGAATTTGTAGACTGTGATTCAGTAGCTATTAAAACTGAGATAATCACTGACATCTTAATGAAAATCTTTTAAAACATATATTGTATTTTAATATATTTCCTAAGCATGAAAGGGAGCACCTTAATATGCAACTGTTATAGATAATCATAGATAAACTGTTTTCCAAATGTATTTTGCTAAATATTAAGACAAAATTCTACCTTCAAAGTTTGAAATAGAAACATATAAGCCTCAGTATGACATTAAATATGACATTAATGTCAATGACTTTACGGTAAATTGCCAAAAGCAATATTATATGTCTGTAATCAGATATAGCCACAGAATCTGTGGAATTAAATTTCTTCTTATGAAGAGAGCTCCAGTCAGTTCTTCAAAAAAGTGAGTTTCAAAGCAGAGTGGAATTCTGTCAAGGTGCAAGACCTGGTAAACTTTGTTTCTTCAGTAGCATAAAAACTGAATTGCTTTCTTTGTTGATGGATTTAAAGTTCACTACGCTACCAGGTTTTCCAAGAGAGACACTGAAATCTGTCAACTGCATAAAAGAGGGAAATGATTTAAATATTTTCTTTAAAGTACTAATGTGTGTGTGTTAGGTGGATGCCTGCATGCTGTTAGTTATTTGAACTGGCAAGTACTTACTTCTGGGAGTAAGTAAGGTTTTGGTTTTTGTTGCCATTAATGAGGTTTTTAAGCTTATGAATTTTGTGGAAGGGAAGAATGCAGAGGAAACTTCAGAGCTGTCTCTAACTCAGTCTGGAGAGAAATCTGGGAAAGGTGGTTATACATAGAAAAGTTTTTATATTTGTCTAAGAAAGAAACCTCGACAAGAAGCATTCTAAATAAGTCTGTAATCATTGGGATGAGTGCAGGCTTGAGTTGCTCCTCTGTATAAATGTTGTAGAGAGGAACTTGTAGAAGCAAGCAAGCCAGGGCAGGTGAGGTTTCGGATCTTCCAGACTGACCTCCAGTTGTGTGCAAAAAGACAAAACTAGAAGGGTCAGCTCAAAATCTAAAAATATACATGTTTATAATCATGTGGTTCAATTTTTGTTGAAGTCAGTAAAGAGACTGTTTTATTCCTGATGTCCTTGAACAAATTTGGATCAGCCCTTCTAAAACGTATTCTTTGTTACACCAGATCTCTGATCTGCTCTACTTTTAATTACTATGCTTTTTAAGAAATTAAACTTACACTACTGCAGTTATTTGTAGCAGAAACCTAATCATGATTTGACTTTTGAAAGATTTAAAAATGTTTGTCTGAAATCACACATCTCTCTTGAAATCTTTTCAAAAAAGGAGTGCCACTTTTGTGTTTGGCTTAGTACTTAGTATTGTTAATGCATTTTAAATGTAAAGACTGGCACAAATCTTTATTCTCCTGCAGCTTCAACGTGATACCCATGATGGATATTGATATGAACAAGCCTGTGTGGTTTATGAGCATTTTAAATGCTTCACTAAAAATGTAGTTATCTTTCTGTTCTGAAGTAGCACCATCTTTGTTTTAACATAATGATTAGTTAGGTTTTAGTTTAATGATGCAGAAACAAGATGTAGGGAACAGTGAAGTCTTCTGGGAGATGTAGTTTTTCTCTTTTGTGAAAGGTGCCCTGGAATGATCAACAATCCACAGAAATGGAGCATTAAATCTTTAAATCCAAGTGGATTACACGATATTATGATACGGAATACCGGTAATAAAAATCATAAAGCCATTATGAGGTGGGAGATGGAAAAATGTTGATGCTTTGTTTCTGGGAAAATAGGAGATGGAGAAATGTTGATGCTTTGTTTCTGGGAAAATGGGAGATGGCTTTTTTGGAAGTAGAAATCATTATTGGGGGGGAAAAAAAAAAAAAGCAGGAGATAAATACTACTGTAGGTTTGTGATATGGCTTTGAGCTCCACATAACTAATTCTATCTTATTAAAAGAATAAACTGTTTCATATTTTCTGAAGTAATTTGACAAGCTGTCTGAATTGACTATCATGAATTGTAAATGATTATTTTTTGAGAAGGGCTGTTTACCTACCGTGTATATATTAAAGTAACGTATACTTTTATGGTAAGAGCATCTGAAGAATGACCTTGCAGAGAACTATGATATTCAAAATCTATTTTGTGGCTGATGTCTTTTAATTCACTGAAACTTATTTTAAAATGGAATTGATGAAGACTTTCTGAAGGTATCTGTCTTTTTTTTGTTGTTGTTATTTTGTTTTGTTTTATTTTGCTGTTTTTGCAATGACCCTAGTTCTTGTAGAAACAGATTACCCACTGGCAGTAGCAAGTCTTCAAATTAAATGGGATAATCTCTTTTTGTTGCTTTCATCTAGTCTTTATGAGTTTGTATAAATCTGCTTCCTTCATTGTGCATCACACAAAGGGTACTAAAAATAACTGTTTAATTTTTTTAGTGCATACTAAAAAAGATGAAAAGATAAACTATATTTTGCTTTTATGTAACTCCTGCTGAGCTAATATTACTCCTTTTTAGTGTCATGTTCTGTCAACATACCCAGAGAAAGCTGTGGGGCCTTAGATACCATCCCTGCAAATAGTTTGTGATTCCTGCAAGGAGTTATTTTCCTTAAGTATCTATCCAACAGATGGATCGCATTTTCCTACTACAATAGAAGCAGTTAAAGTAGAAGAGAACCACAGGAGCATCATAGTAGGATGAGTATCAATTCATTTTACTTGCTACATATGTCTAACTTGCAAAAGATCCTGCAACATTAAAGATCTCTTTTTACTAGCCATGAATATATTCACACTGTGCTTTTGTTTTAGAACTCCTCCCTGGCTTTAAATTTATTTGAAGCACTTTGGTCTGACCAGCTACTCTTTTGGGCTGAATCATTCTTTTGGCAAACAGTTCATGGAAAAAACTGTCATATAAGCTTCACCTTTCAAGATACTAGGATAATAAAGCATGGAAAAATACAGAAAATAATTGCTGCATTTTAATTTTGCTAGGTACATGTATGAACAGATACTTCTTTTTATAACAAAGTTAAAAAAATGTATTTTTGTTTGTTTGTTTGTTTTGTTGGTGGAGGAATGCCGTTTCCTTGCTGATATTTTTATTTTATTTATCTGTCAGAATACTATATATGCAGGCTACCTGAACAAGCTGCGTTTGCTTCTCTTTCTAGGCAGCAGATTTGTAAAGACCCAGTGATGGGAGTGGCTAGTACAGTCTTAAAGAATGCATTATGAAATAGGTTTTCTATGGTAGATGGGAGCAAAAACTGAGCTCACAAACACAGCATAGTAAATGAGAAGAATGTCCTGCTTTTTAACTTGATTCATGGCTCTCTAATTCCTCTGTTGTTTTCTTGTCTAAATTCATTGGTGGACTTTGGATTTTCAATGTTTTTCTTCTTTTTGACAAATAAGTTATCCCATGCTTTTTGACCAGGATCACTTCCATTTATTGCTGATGTATTGTTAACATAAAGTCCTGCAAGTAGCTTGATTATTTCTAATACATTTCAAGATTAGCATAATGGAGGCAGCAGATTTTAGTTTCTACTTCTCCACTGTGTATTAACTCTGTGTTTTTGAAACTGACTGTAGTTAAATGTGATAGTCTACTCTTTGTTACTATGTGTTTTACAAGCTAACATTGAATATACACATTAGTTAGATGTTTTCCAATAGCAGAAAGCTTGTTTCACTAAACAATTGCCAGGGCCTGATAGTTTTGTTCTGCTGTTGTCTCCTGAGAGGTGGGCCCAAATTCAGATCTCATTCCATTGAGATCCAGTAATGTTATTTGTAATGTCCTCTGTAGAAATTAGAGGAGATCTAAGCTCCTAATCTGTGGTATGCAAAGGAGGATAGATTAAATTTTCAAGAAATCCCATACCTGGGAAGACTTAAAGGAAGGAGGACATTAAGGCTGAGTTGGACAGTACCAGAACTGGAACATAGACAGCTGCAGAAAAGAAAGAGGAATAGAGAAGCAAGTGTTACAGCTCTGGAACACAGTCTTATGGGAAAAAGGATGTAGGGAGACACATTGATGGAGAATGATCAAAATGTGGATTAAATTTGAATTTGAATGGCATTTGAATAATTTTTTACACCCTAGTGTTAAAATTTGCAAGTGTTAATTCATTTTAGATAGTGATCAAAGGAATGTTAAGAAAATATCTGGCTGATAATGCATGTCTTTTCTTGGCTGGAAAAGTAATCGTATTTCTTGGATTTACACTGAAGAATATATATAAAGCACAAGAATCTGATGTTATTTACTGTATTCTATTAAATATTTATTTAAGAAAGGCAAAAAACTCTCTTGGTGTTTCATGCCTGCTTAAATGCTTTCTTTTTTTCTGTTGAAACTATATGAACTTGCTTGTATCAGCAGGCAATTCATTACTCTTTGAAACCTGAAAGCAGAAGTCTGGAATGACAGAAGAGCCTTTTGAGGAGGGAGGTGGGTAGCAGAGGAGAGGAAATACCTTCATAACATTTGAAAAGTACATTCCTGTTGTCTGATAATACATGCAATAGCACAGCATGTGCCAGATTTTTATTAAACAGATAAGAAGAGTGGAGCAGGAGAAAAAAGTTAGGAACTCAAATACTCACTATTAATGATTTTATTGGTACATTTGTAAATAGTCTTACAGGAGTTACAGGGTGAAATTCAAATGAGAAAATGAGAATAAGTAGTGAATTGTTTGTGTAAGTGCTGTAATGGCAGATAAATTTAATCGACCTGAAGGTCATTTCACCATTTGAACAGCTAATATTTTCTGCTCAGATGGGCTTGTCATTTAACCCGTGATTGAATTTAAGAGAGAAAGTGATCACTGTACAGATTTCCAGTATGTTTACCAGAAAATTTGTTGAAAGGACATATGGTTTTTGCAGTTGGTACATTATAAAGATTAATGGATGGAAGCAATATTTCTTTAAAGACAAAACAAGAATTCTCCCAATATATTTCACAGGCTTCTAGATAGAAAATAATACATACATGTTCATGTGCATATATGTATGTAAAATAAAATAATTACATACAAACACACACAGATGTGATTGCCTACGCCTGGTGCATGATTAGTAACTGGATAATCAAAAAGATTTCTAAGCTTCCAGTTCAGTAAGAATTATCTGTATGATAGCTACTGTTTCTCTTTCATTTCTTTGAATAAATTTAGTTTTAAATTCCAGGGAAAAAAAGGAGGAGGAGGGGAGAATTTTTCGTGTGAAACTTACAATGCTTTTCAATTTAACTAACCCATATCTGTATGTGTGTGTGTGTGTATGTGTATGCCATCAGCAAGTCAAAATGTAGGGGGAAATTAATTAGAAAAAAAGTACTTTAAATATATAAACTATAGATATACTAATATACTATATTTAGGATGATACGTACAGAATTCCTAGCTTTATGTAAAGCAGTTTTTAAATCTCTTGCTAGGCCAATTGGTACACAATATGTTGAAAGGAGAAAGTTGTATTTTTGAGTCTGCAATCACATTTTAAATTAATAACATTATTACCCTGTCTATCTATACAGGTATAATAAGGTTTATCTTCTTTAGCAATGCATTAAGGACACTGTGAGACTCTGAATTAATAATTGTTATTAACAAGCACACTCCTAAGCAAAAGAAACTATATCAGGGAGACCTAGAAGTGTTTCTAGCTCTTGTGTCCCACTGTAGGTGTTGTCTTCTGACTCCTTATGGCTGTAGCATTGGCACCCACCAATGCCCCCTCTATGTGCACTCATTCCCATGAGGGAAATCCATGTGCTTGCCTCAGAGAGATGCTGTAGGCATGGATTTGATCTTGTTGATCCGGAATCTTGAGCGCTTTTGAGCATACACTTGCCAACAGTTAAGAAACAGCCCAAAAATGTACTGCTCAGGTTACAATCCTTCCCTAAGTTTACAGTAGTAAAAAACTAGTAAAAACAGTGTGATGCTGTAATAGGATTCTTGATAAAGGAATAAGTACTGTATAAGGCAACACAGACAAAGTTTTATGGTTATTTTTTATTCTATCATTTTCTTTAGAAAAAAAGAGGCTTACAGAAACAAGATAGAGGGATTACCTTTAGGTGCATGCACTTCTATACTGTTTTGTAACTCAACCAGTTATATACTGTGTGAACACATGAAAACTGAAAATTGAGAGGGAGCAATGCCATTAATCAGGTTGTTAATGTGTTTTACTTATCAGGCTTATGGAAGTGTTAAGAACAAGCAGGTAGCATATATAGTGAAAAAGAGATTAAGTGCCAGATATGCTCTGTGACATAAATCTGTGCCGTGTGGCAGATTTTACTTTTCCTTTTATTTATAGAATTAGAAATTTTATATTGTATATGAAAATATTCTTAACAATATAATGACTTTGTATGTATTTCTGAATCTAATGCATTTGACAACTACCTCAAACTTCCCATATCATCGGTATGGATATGCCTCAGCAGTAATCTGTAATCACTTCAATTCTCAGCCAGTTCATTTCCAATACAAAACATAAAATAATAAATGCAGTATTTCATTCTCCTTGCATGTGTCATCTCATCTGCCTCCAAACATTTGCAGCTACTTGCTGTAAGTATCCAGGAACTTTTTAACGTAACCCTGAACCTTTGAGGTCTAGTATGAGAAACCCATTTTCTGTGTGTTTTATCCATTACCTTGACTTGTATGCTATCTTTAAATGCTGCTGAAAAAGAAAGAATAACTGTACTGGTAAAGTTGTCCTATTTATATTGCTCTTTAAGTAAATTTAGTGTTAACAGCTACTTAACTTTGATAGTTGTTCAGTTTTAGGAAATTGTTTTGCATGTAGACATCTTGAGATTTAATTAGGAGGGTCCAATATGATAGGAAAGCTGGGATTTAAGTAGTCACCTTTTATCATATATGTCCTATTCTACTGTGAGATAAGAACTTGATGATGATTGGGATGTGGTACATACAGTGAGTGCTTGGCTATAATTGCATTTTTTTGTGTGTCATGCATTGTTAGATATTTGAACAATTAATGCTCTCACTGTAAAATGACAAGTTAACTCCAGGTTTGATGTAGCTCCGTTGAATCTACAAATATAAATTGACTTTCAATAAATGTACAGTGTCCCATGGGGGCACTGATGAGTCCTGTGATTTCTGTTGTAACTGTGCCATAAAGTGAGATAATTTGATTTAGATAATATGTAAGGTATTATTTGCTTCATTTGCATTTTTTGTAGCATGTTATTTGGAAAGAATTTATCCATGGATACAAAGCTTTCTGTTATTATGCTGTTACTGAATTTGGTTTCACATGTTGAGTTTTCTGGTTCACTTCTCGGTTATTGTTATTGACTGAGCAAACTGATCTCCTTGGGCCAGAAAATTCATCTTTATATAACAATGCTTGAGTTGATCTCTAGAGAAGGCTTGTTGCAAAAGTGAATTAAACTACACATAGGAACTCTCAATGTACAAAATGCAAGAATAGAGTTGAAAATACTAATAGTGTCTTTTTTTTTCTCATTTAAATATATTATAGAAATGGGAAAGGATTGTATTTCTGAGTTCCTGCTATTTATGATCATCCATGGATGGAAATGGATCCACAACAGCCTTTTAGATTGCATGAACTGAAACCATTGTCACTGCTTATGATGGGCAGGTTATCTTCCTAGATACTCATATGATATGTAGGATGTGTATGTTCCTGTACCTTGTTTAACTACAAAACATAAAAATTAAAGGGGCCTTCTTCTTAAAACAGTTTATTAAGGTGTGCCAAAATAGGGCTCAATTCTATTGAAAGAAAAAGTAATGAGTTGTAAGTACCACACAGTGGCCTTAATAGATTTGATGTAACATTTATCTTGAATTCCTAAAAGTTCTTGAATTTCTTTCCATGAAAACTTATACGTGAATGCTAGAGATTTGCACATTATTAAAAAAAAGTGCCCCTCTGTTGGAAGCTATAGTTCTATTAGTAATTGTTTTGAACTTGCATAATTGTAATTTTAGTGCAATTGCTCTATGTGAATGGAAAACTGTAATAGAACTTGCTAGTCACCTGTGTTGTTGCAAAAAAAAAGTCAGTACTTGTTTTACATTACAAGATAACCTATGCAAGTCTGTTAGAAACTGCAAACATAGTGGTGATGCAAAGCTCTTTGAAGATTTGAGCGTCCTTGAGCCAAATGTTCAAACTGCCCAAAGCATTGGGCTTGTTTGTATAAGCTTCTTTCTATTTCATTGAAACCCTGAGGTAAGAATTTCACATTATTTGCTGTTTAGCTTTTGTTGTGCAGAAAAAAAATATATAAATGAGTCATTATCTGCTAGGTCCTGTTGCAGGATAGTGCTGGGAGGATCTCTGACATTCTTTCGTACCTGAGGAATTTCTACTTTGCTGCTGCCAAAGTCAGTGATGTTATAGTTACTGCCTTCAGCTGGAACAAGGTAACCACAGGTGTGAGGGAGAACTTGGCACTATATTCAATATATGGCAAATAATTAGTTATAATCTCCACTCTTGAGTGCAAGCCAGGTGAAGATGGGGAAGGCATGCAAAAAAAGAGTCTCAGAGCTTATCCCAACAAAGCACACAGTAAAGTTTCCATGCTCTCCCAGTGTTAACAGCTGAGTTATAAGAAATGACGTTGAGTTTAAATCCAGGCTCCCCTATTGATTTCCAGCTTGATTTTTATGTGAATGTTACGTCTCTCTCTTATCGGCTTCAAGCAGCTCTAGTTGGTTTGGCACTTTGTGATTTTCTTGATGTTGTTCAGAAAGATGTTGAGTTAAAGCTGAACAGCTACCTAGACTTGAAATTTTAACAAGAATTTGGCAGTCCTAGAATTTCATTTAATGCTTATAAACATGCCTTTAAAGTACTTGAAAATGGCCTTTTAAGAAGCATTTCAGACAAACCTAATGCTAGCAAGTAGCTATTAAATGATTTAGGAGCAAATGTTAGCTGCTCAGTATTTTGATAGACACTGTTCAATTGGAGAACAGGAATGACTTAGGAAGGAGAGTCTGACATTCTTCTGAGGTCTTTGGGCACCTTTTCTTCTCCCCCACAGAAATAAATAAGTTGTTATGGATACATTTTTGACATGGTGCTATGAATAAACCTGTAAGCTGCACAGTCACGCTGCCTGGATTAGTATCAGCTGCATGTTTTTGCAGTTGTTCAAAAGAAATAATGAAGATGAGATTAGCAAATACACTGATTTTTGAAACCGTGATATGATCCTGTTAGATAAAACTACGCTGAAGCAAAAACAGACTCTAAACACTTCTGGACAAAGGGGTTTATATGGGGACTGGCAGTGGCTGGGGGTATCGCATAGAGCTGAGAATGGATAATTTTTTTTCTTAATTAGTGCCTTGTTCTAAGTAGTCCCTATTCTAAAATTGCAGTCACCATTATAAATTTGTTTCCAAATTTTGTAAGGAGTTATTGCTTCTTGTCAACTTGACAGCTGAAGTTGGCCTGGAATTGAAAGCTAAAAATAGGAAAATACATCAAGGAAAAGAACATATAAGCTTTTAAAACCTTTGCTATTGCACAGGGAGTTTTCCGAGGAGTGGGCTGGGAAAATGACTAGCATATTAGAAAGAACTGGATTTTATGGTAAAATTAGGATTTACTTACTCTTTTCTCTCTGATCTCTGTTTTGACACTCCTTTACTTCATTGTAGCTTTATTATTTAGGACTTAACTGTTAGGAGAATAAAAAAAGAAATCATAAATCTACCTTCATATGAGTCTTGTAAATTATTGCCTCATGATAATATTTCTTACTGAATAGAGAAGATTTTCATATTCGGGCTTGAAAGGTATCATACATCAAATGAAGGTGCCTACTGTTTTATTGATTGTACATAATGTTTTACATATATGCAAGGCCACAAAAGCACATCTCTTCTAAATGATGATGAACAATATTTGATGATTTTTTATTTTTTTTTTAGTATTTCCCTTGGAAATGTAAAATTGGATTGCTAACATGCTCAAATAGGAGACAGGCATTACGAACCTGAATTAAATACGTGGAGAATGAGAAAAACCCTCATCTTTCTTTGATGAGCTAATTACTCTTAATTGGCTTGCAGAGAGCTTTTGAGGGAGGAATGGATGAAAGTGAAGTAGGGATTTCACGACTGATTACACCAATTTCACACCTTGCTATAATCAGACTCTGACTAATACTAAGAAGTTTTATACCCTGTTACAGTACTGCATGGCTTCCAGGAACGTCTGTGAAATAGGTATTTGTAAATTAGGTGAATGTGACATACAGCATAAATACAATCAAGTTATTATCTGTGGAAAACAAGAGAATACATTACAAGATGAAAATAAGAGTGGTATGTCATATATTTTATTATTAGACTGATGTCATTTTTGTGTACGTACTTGATAACAAGGCTGTGGGTCCCACTTCAGTGATGAGAGCTTCATAATAAAAATGTTGTATTCTCTTCCTGTGCTGTTGCAGAAGCAGTTAATAATTATGAAATTTTGTGTAGATTTAGTTTGTTTGTTTTCTAATTTATAGTTGGCCATCTTTTGTATACATAAAATATATAGTGAAATCTAAATCAAACAATACTGGTTTTTGGTGGTAGTAGTTCTTAAATATTTTTTATGTCTTATGAGGAAGATTTGCATGGGTACTAAAATCTGTGGCTGTTTTAATCTCTGGGGAGTCTTTGCACAAGTAAGCAGACTGGATTCTTAGCCCCGTAGACAGACCAGCAAGAGATACTCTCAGATGATCCACTTTGTTGTATCCCTGTTGCTAAGCAGACAGTCCCTTTATCAGTTGGAATGCTTTCAGGCTCTATGGCTGCATTCCTAAATGAGCTTCAATAATTAAATCTCAAAGTCATGATGCTAGCACTACTTGCCAATTCTAGCATTATGAAAACGGGTAAAACCACCTAATTGGTCCTAGACATAAACAGAAATTTTTTTGATTTACCAGTGCATGCAAAGTCAAGAGTAGTATGAATTAAAAACGAAAACAAAGAACAACAAACAACAAAGCCAAAACAAACATAAAAACATTCATTAACTATGAATTGTCTTACCATTCTAAGAAGAGACAATCTTATTGAAAGAGAATGTCATGGAGGAGGAAATTCCCTTCAAGTGGTTTTCTTTCTACTATTAAGTGTGTCTCTATCTATATTTGTTTGTCTGCAATGATTACAAGGCCTTTCTGAACCTTACTTAGTCTCTGAACTTTGCTAGATGCTGAGCAAATTCTTTTATGTAAAAGATAGTACCTAGATTTATCTGTAATTTGTTGGCTTTCTGGTTCATGAACCATAACCTTGTGCATGTCATTTAGGCTTGTCTCTATTCACTTTGCAGTGTGGTGGGATGTGTGCATTCTCAGGTGGGCTGTGAGATTTCTTTCCTTGGATGCAGAAAAGAACTGGATTTTGCTTGGGAGGCAGAGTCAGAAAGAGTTGGGGGGTAGAATGCCTGAATAGCTTAGGTAGAAAGAAGAGCATTGTGAAAATTCAGAAACATACCATCAGGGTATTTGTCCAATACAGCTTTAGAAATGGACAAACATTATGCTCCAAATAGGAACTTTGCATGTGGGATATTGTTAGTAGAAGAGTTACATAAAATTGTGCTGTAAAAAAAATAACAATATTCTGTGTTAGATCCTCTGTGGGGGAAGGACCTGCCACTGTCTTAATGATCCATGCAATACAAACAAGTCATGTTTCAGAGATATTTCAGAACTTGGGGAAACTGACACTTAGGTTGGTAAACAAAGGCTTGTGAATAGTTGCTTCATAAAAACATTTGTGATGAATATTAATCTGCTGTGTAGAGGAGTTTATGACTGGAATTAGATTGCATGTGTGAATTAGGACAAATTTTCTATCTAGGTAATTACAATTATTTGAAGAAAGACTTGATGATAATGAAGAGTAGAAAGAGCAGTTGTAGCTGCCTTAATGATTCTTTCTGATCTTAAAATGGTGAATTTAATTTCCAGGAACATCACCTTATTTATTTGTAATTATTTTCTAATTTCAAGATAAATATCATAGAAGGTGATGATATTGATTAGCAGTGGAAAAAATCCATTGCATCGATACATTTATAAGGACCATTCATGTTGACAGAGGCCTTAGGAATTCTCTAGTCTAACCTCTGGCTGAAAGCAGGATCAAGTCAGATCAGGTTAGGTCACTCAGGCCGTTATTCAGTCCTTCAGAACCTCCAAGGATGGAGACTGCACACACACACACACACACACACACACACACACACACATATTTATTCTTCCATCTTGTTCTGAAACTGGATAAATATTGAAATTAATGTGGGACAAAAGTGAATGAGTTAATAGAATCAAATAATGGCTAAATTTAGAAAGGACATCTGGAGATCATCTGTTCCAACTCTTCTGCTCAAGCAGAGCCACCTAAAGTAGGTTATTCAGAACTGTTTTCAGGAGTGAAATAGTAACTTTGAGATTGTGGTCTCACCACAATGTGTAGCAGCCTAAGTCCCAGTAAGAAAATGAAGCATTTCCTTTCTGCAGAAGTATGAATCAAAAAGTAGTTTATGTTGGCCTTAGTGTATTTTAATTTGGAAGTGTGTTTTCATAGTGCTTCTCAATTGAAGTTAATGTCAGGAGGAGTTAAACTTTTAAAAAATGTATACCAGGTGTTCTCAATTCAAATCTAAGCAAATTTTTCTCCTTTCAATACTTCCACATATAGTAAAAGAATTTAAAGGATTTCTGCACAGAATTGTTGTAGCTTCTTTAAGGTTTTCCTCTATGGTGATATGCCTTTGACCCGATCTATCTGACCATTTTGGTGATAAGAGGTTACGGAGGCTACTAGGGCCAGAAGGACTCGAAAGCTTTGCAGAAAATAGATATTATTAGATTAGACTTCATGTTCTTTTCCCCTTCTAGCTGCACTTCTAGAAAAGTAATTACTTCCTTCAACTGTGGCATGAATGTCAGCAAAGTGAAAAGAAAGTTTTTCTGCCTTTAGGAAAATGGTAGTATAGAGTTTAGGTTAATTTTCATTCCTCTCACTTTGCGAAATCTTCCTCCCATTATAATATCCTTCCCTCCTACAAATGGTGCCCTAGTGGTGAAGTTCCAGTCCTATAAAGTAGTTGATCTGATTTGTTTTGTTACATCCACAACTCAGTCACCAGTAAACTCTGAGAAAATTATTGTTGTAGAAAATGCACTTCTTCCTCTACTTCCATTACTATGTGGACATATCCCTCCCTAATTTAATTAAATGGCGAGAGAACTCTGATATCTTACAGTGGGACAGTTTTGAGTCTCACAAGGATTAGAAATGTAAGGTGAAAACAACAGGGAAATTAATAGTTATTACTTGCAATTTTTTTAAAAATTACAGTAAGACATCTAAATTTCAAGTGTTATTCTGCATGCACAGCTTTTGTTGATTCAAACAAATTTATATATTGTCTAGAGAAAATTGGAAGTAGTGTCTCCCAGGCAAATTAGCAGAATGTTATGCCATCTTTTACTGGACTTTTTTGATCTTGAGTAATTTGAATGCTACTTACAGTTCTAAATTCTCATTCTATTTTTATTTAGTTAGGCAATGATTACTTGGTTTTATTTGTCCTTCTGCATTTCAGTCACATAGGTTAAGAAAGGGCAAAACATTTTGTATCTAATAAGATAGAAAATCATGTGACATAAATGCAAATTGACCACAGGCAAAACCCATTTGTGTTCAGACGCTATTGTTTTCTCTTACTTATCACTTTTAATTGACTAAATTTTCAGTAATACTTCCTAATATTTTATGTACAAAAGCTTGAATCTCCAATCTTTATAATACTACTGTATTATTGATGGTATGAATGTCTGCTTACCTACAGTCAAGAAGATAAGAGTGGGGTTTCTACACTGATAGTACTACCTGCTTCTCTGGCAAGATAGTGTGTGAAATACTATTCAAATACAGACTGCTGTGTTTTCTCAGAAGTGACTAAAGATTTTTTAGCCAATCACCACAATACCTCAAAGATACTACAACAGCAGTTTTATCATAAAACTGGTGCTTATACTAGGCTTTAATTCAATTTAGAGAGATCTTGTGGTTTTGCTTAGAGAGAAATCATTAAAGAGGTTGTGATATCAGCTTAGCTAATCATAAGCACAGGTTAACTAATTCAGTACTAGCCTCATTTTGCCTTCAGTGTTAAATGAAGTAGGCAGTATAAATACCAAAGTGATGAATATTACAAAATGTTGTGTTTAGTTCCATAAGAATAACTTTCATGAGCTATGACCGTAATTTCTTATTTGCTTTATGTGTCTGTACTGCACATGAAATTTAATATATTCTTCAAGTCAAGTCCGACAGGATATATAAACAGTAAGTTATATCTGCCAGCTACACTGGTAGCTCCAAGTGCTTTGCATTATTTATTTGAAATTGTCTGTTGCTTAAACATTGACTTTGACTGCATGCTTTTTAAGTGACAGGAAGTCTACCAGTTTAGATCCATTTAAAATAAAGCCAAAGCTCTTTCTCATAAATTTTGGGCCACAATAGGAAACACTGTCAGAAAAGGTAGTGAATCAAGTTCTATATACAAGTGGTAACTGAATCCTCTAAATAATTGGTTGCATTGCTGCCTGTGCTTTGACTTTCATTTATCACCAATGCCATTTATACAGTGAGCAAGTAATGTGATTATACTATTCTCAGTTGCTTCAGTGATCTAAAAGTCTCATAGGAAAAGGATTAATAGCTAATGTTCATAATTTAAAATGGTTTATTTTCTCTTCTGGATGAAATAGTCTTGAACTTCCAGTATATTATTCTTTATTGTTTAGTGAGGGTCTCCAGATCAGCTGTGGTCCAGATTGCAAATGCCTTAAAGATCCTATGAGTTGACTTTTAGAAGGATTTGGAATTAGGTTTCCTAAGGAGCCCTCCAGAATACAGAGAACTGCAGGAAAAGGAGGAGGCTTCACATAGTTCCTCTTTAGCTCCTGCATTTAGTCCCCCTGACAGTATATGAGATTTCTAGTGATGGTTCCCCATGTTATGCAACTTCTGCAGTGTGGATGTCTATTCTAGCTCTGACAAAAACCATGAAGTGTGAAATATTTCCAAAAAAGGTTGAAGATGTGTTTGTAACATAAAATATCGATGGTCTGGATTTTGCTTAAGCTTTGTGGCAGTAGATACTTTTCCAAGCGCAGATAGTACTACTTAATACTATTTAAGAACAGATATTCTGTATATTTTGTTACAGGAATGGAAGATTTCACATTGGGCTCAATATAACGTTGAATTAGAATCTTCCCTGGAGTCCTGTCCTGTTTTCATTTAGACTGATGAATGTCTTCATGTATTTCTCAGTTAAAATAAGCTGAGGGACACTGTATAAATTTGAGAGTACTAAAGTGTTTTTCATTCTCTTTAAACAGACTTCCATTGTACCTTAAAATGTCCTTCTTATTTTAATGGTCTTTTTGTACAGAAGCTGATGATAATAGCTGATAATTTGATAGAGAAGAACGAGTTGAAGTTTAGTTATAATGTGTCAAATATAGGGAGATTTTTGTTTCTATTTTAATGTTAAGAAAATTCCACTGATGTTGAAAGACAGGGGCCAAGATAAGGAATCGAATGGGGAAAAAATAACTGTAAACAACCTTTGGAATCTAGTTAACTGTTAGAGCCCCATACAATTCACACTGGCAACTATTTTATAGCTTAAATAAAATATTTTTTTCTATTGATTAATATTGGGAGTAATTTATGTAACTTATGTACACTGATGTTGACTTCTTATTTTTTCTTCTTTCAGTTTACTTAATAACGTCTTCAGATGTAGGGATACTCAGTATTCTATGAAAATACTATCTCCAGCTAACACTACAGACATTTACATTTAAAACTCTAAGATTAGCCTAAATGAGTCTCAAACCAAATGGTTGTCATGTTAGTTCACTGGATGCGTCAAGCACAAAAATGTGCTTGTGCTACCCAAACTAGCAGACTTGAAAATACTGAGTAGTAAGAAAAAGGCTTTAAAAGTCCTCTAGCCTTTTGTGAGGATGGAAATTGATTAAAAAAGAATTGAATATATTGAATATTATTTAACTTTTACCTGAGCTTCTTAGCACTACTGTCTGGACTTAGCAATTCCAATTCCTTCTCTGTGAAGTGACTAGTTGCAAACCTGAAAACGAATGTGAAAGTCAAGTATCTTTCATCATGCCTTGAATCCTCATCAAAGCCAGAGGTAAAATCAGAGCACAGCATGTCCAGCATGTTATCTTTAACATAGAGTTCAGAAAAGAGCAACAGGGGACGTAAAGAGAGGTCAAATGGAAAAAGAAATAAAATTCAAATGTATTTTGGAAGGAATGATAGCAAATCTTGTATTTCTTTCCTCCTGAGGAAGAAAAGCAGAGTATCTGTACTACTACTGGAAGGTTTTTGCAGCATATCTATTTTATCTAATTTTCAAGCAACTAATGGAGTGGAGCACTGATAGCAACAGTTTTAGTCAGATCTTTGATAATTCCATGCTGAAACTGATTCTTGCAGCTTGGCAGGAAACATTTTGACATTTCTGACACTTTTACATTCATTTTCATGTGAGTTTGTTCCTAGCGCTCTGCATCTCTGAAAGCAAAGGACCCAGGTAATGTTTCTGGTATTTGCTGGTTGAGCAGCATCCATGTTTCATACTAAATGAATTTTATATTAACATATATTGTAAATTTAGGCAAAGCAGGAGTTTACACTCATGATTGATAAATTTGGAAAAAAGGCTATAAAACAATCATTGTAGTCTTGGTGTGTATCAGAGCCAAAATGATGTTCCTCTTATTGAGGCAAATTGTGGCTAGGAACAAAGGTCGATGATTTGAAAGACTCTTGTTTGTTGGATGCTGTTTCTCATACTTGGAGCTTTAAGTTAGTTGTGTGAGAGAGATGCCTATCTTGTCCCAGGCTGCTCCTAGGGCCAGTTTTGGAGAGAATTTTCCCTCTGTTTATCCGGATGCCTGCCTTCACCTCTTGGCACTTGTAAGCTGTCTCATATTACTGATGGGAGATAAACAACTATTCTCTTGCCCTGACTTCTCTCAGATTATTATTGTATCTCATTAGCACGTTCTTCTGATTTCCTCCTTGTCAGCTGTCCAATACTGCTGTCAGACTTCTAAAATCAATAAGAGTATTGATTGACCAACAGTTTGCTTAATGTTATGGTCTCTTCAGTGTCCACAGCTTTCCATAGAGATCGTGCAGGATCTGAATAATCTAGGCATCAAAGTTGACATTAAGTATGGAGTTGCAGCTCCATCGGTTCTGAGTTCTTGCTGTTGTGTATACACATTATGTTTCATACGACTGTATACAAATATTCATGTTTCTAATGTAAGGGGAGAGTTTGCGATGCTGTTACTTTCCTTGCCCTCATGCCTTTTAATCCTAAGAGCTAACACACGGGAGGCTTGTTCAAAAGGTTCAAATCTGAGTAATGTGGTAGAATTTGGCTTAGAGAAAAAGATTTTATATAATACTTAAAAAAAAAAAAAAAAAAAAAAAAAAACAAAAAAAAAAACCAAGCAAACAAAAATGAAATTGACTTCCAGTTTTCATAAATGATAATATCTAAATAAACCTCTTTCAAATGTGTGAAATATGACAGTTTTAAGCCAAACTCAGGCAATCGCAGCCATGATATGTGTGCTATCTGATAAGAACAATACCCTGATAGCTACTTTTCTTCCAGTTTCCTGTTCATACATATAGACTCCCTTAGCAATTAATCTACATAATACATTTTCTGTAATGGGGGATAAATTGTTATCCATATTTTTGGGGCTTTATTTCTGATTGCCAGTAAGTTTTTAGATAGATTTGATTGTATACTTAGGCCAAGTTTGGTAATTATGGTATGAGGAACTCTGTATTGCTTGAAGAGCTCTCTTTTACTATTTGTATTTTCCTGTTTCATGGAGGTCTGTTAAGCGTATTTCACACACTCCTAAAGCACTGAGATATTTTGCTGTTTTGAGCGTACTGCTAAATACCAAGTAGCTTGGAAAGATAGAAGACATATATAAATTTGTCCACATGCTTGAGATCATAATATTTATTGTGTGTACAAATATTTGGTTAACAAGTTGTGTGTATTTGCATGAGAATAACCTTTTCGTTGCTTTTTAAAAATAAAAAATACAAAACTCAGTTAAAAACTTTGCTTGTTATACATTCATGAATAGTAGTATGTGGACTTCAATTTACATTTTACAGTTGCTCTTAGCTTTAATTTAAAAAATATTAACTAAGTAAACAAAACTTCATCTGAAGGAAAAAAAGAGAGAAATGAGGCTCTTTTCCTGTAATGAATATCAGCAAAGCATAGCCTGATTCCTTGTGATAGGGATAAATATACTTGCACTAATGTGCTTAAAAGGCAACTATTAGTTTTTAATGAATGTAGGAGATTTACTTTCCTAGCAGAGCTACTAAAATAATAATCATACATAAAGGAATACTTCACACAAGCTCAGGAAATTATATTTGGAGATTTAGCTGGGGAATTTGGTTCTGGTTTGAAAGATAACGTTCATTTATGTATACAAAAAAATTGTTTAGTTCATTAGCATACTTTTATTCTGCAGATACTGAAAAGCTTTAATGCCCCCCAAATTACTTAGATGTAACTTAGTTTTATGAGTTATCAAGCACTGAAGATATAAATAGCCTTATTTTTCTGTCACAGCTAGTGTAGCACTGCTCCAGAACATTGCAATCGCACAATAGGTGGCATTTTAAAGGTGTTTTTTTTTTTTTTCCTCTGTAGCGTAGATTAGCTTGATTCTGAGATACTGTACTAACTGAAAGTGGGCATATGATTTTAAGACATCTGGCAAAAGCAGAGGCTTTCACATTAAAGCCTTAAAATGTGTCTAATGGGCAGGCACTGTGTTTTTTGAAGTGAAACTTCTGATTCATATTCTAATGTACCACCAGCAGGAGATTAGTCAAGTCACTTTAATGAATAACAAAAGTGGTCAGAAAAAATTGTGTTAACTTTCCACAAGACAATTTTCACTTGCTCATATCTATGTATAGCTGTGTATATATGTTGGAAAGTATAATGCTATTAGAGATAAAAACTAATGGAGGTAAGAACTGTGGGGGAAAAAATGGTGTAAGAAAGCAGAGTTTGGGGTTCTTATCTTAATTTGTCAGAACAAGGATCTTTGCAGGACAAGGGGAAATCTTTCTAAGTTGAAGGAGAGAAGATTTAAGTTGGATATCAGGGAGAAGTTCTTTACCAAGAGAGTGGTGACGTACTGGGACAGGCTTTCCAGAGAGTTTGTGAATGCCCTGTCACTGGAAGTGTTCAAGGCCAGGTTGGATGGGGCCCTGGGCAGCCTGGTCTAGTATTAGATATGGAGGTTGGTGGCCCTGTCTGGAGCAGGGGGGTTGGAACTTGATGATCCTTGAGATCCCTTCCAACCCAAGCCATTCTATAATTCTGTGAACTCAGCTGGGTATCAGTAGTAGGAGTCATGGCTAAAAGATTCACTACACTTTGAGTATTTTATGTGAATTGAAATTAATCTCTTTCTATTCTCCAAAAAAATGCATCATGTGCCATTATAAATTAATATTTATTGCTATCTAATATTAATACATTACCATCAGCATTGACTATTAATTAATTCCACTAGGAAATGCATGAAGAGGCTGAACTGCATCTGCTGTTAACTTTGTAATATCTACCTATTTCTTAAAATTTTGTATTAATCACTGAGTGTATCAGATAGAAAAAGGAAACTGGAAAAACTGTAGAAAATAATTAATATTTTCTGGAAGGTTGATCCAAGAGAACTTAGTGGCAATTCTATTGTTGAGGAATTTGAACTACACTTGAAACTTTTTTTTCTTACTTACTGATTGAAAAAAAATAAAATTAAATGTGGTGCCAAAATATATATTCTAAAGATCTGCTAGCTGCTAATAAAGATCTGCTAGCTGTTAATACCAAAACTGTCCAAAGTGATAATATTTGTCTGCCCGACTGATAAGCACCTGCACAAAAACACAGACTGCCAGTTAATTAGTCTGGTACTACTGATAAGTCCATAGTGAACTCTGCTAGAGGCAAAAATATATTTTGTGAGACTTTTTTGCAATCTTTATTTTCAGTCTATACATGTAAATTAAATTATTTCAGGAATGACTTTAGTTTCTCACAGTTGGGCTTCAAAAATTCCTTTAAATACGTGTTGTCAAATCTAACTTCCAGATGGGTAAAAGATGATGTTTCCTGGATTAAGACTTTAAACATTGATGGGGCATTAATGGTGGGAAGGGAATTTCAAAAAGAGACATAATTCTCTTTCTAGCCCAATTTGACCATTTTTCCTAAAGAAGGAGTACATTTAAAGCTAGTGGTGGTTGTATATAAACAGCAACAGAGGAGTTGCCAGAAATTACTTTGGCTCATAATACAGCAGTAACTTTGGATTATATTTTTTAATTATTATCACATGATTAAGAGATGCATTCCTAAAGCTGCTATGAAAAGGCTTTCATAGTCTGATTCAGCAGCATCATGGAGGAATACAAAGGTGACTTTTAAATTAAAATGGCTTACAGATGGTGTAGAGTTATACACAACCTCTATTTGAATTGAATTCTTGTGGTTTTATGAATAAGAATGGTAAGAATATTGCATATGCAGCTAGTGCACTCACAGTGTGCAGTCATATAGGCAAAACTCATGACTGAATACTTATGAAGTGTCCTAGTATAAGGAAAACTGATTTCTTTAGATAGCCAAACGTTTTATTCTCTGTAGTTTTTTACTGTCTGAATAATATACAGTAAAACAGAGAG
The DNA here is from genome assembly GCF_019238085.1 of Lagopus leucura. NCBI lineage: Eukaryota > Metazoa > Chordata > Aves > Galliformes > Phasianidae > Lagopus > Lagopus leucura. The sequence goes on from NW_024962334.1 coordinate 15,326,097, forward strand.
AAACACCTTCTCTCAAGCAGAAGGATAAAGACCAGAAAAAATCAGCACAAGTATCAGTGAATGATCAGTGCAGTCCTGAGTGCATCTTACCAAATAGCAAGCAAGTGTAACAGAAAGAGGTTCATTTTTCCTGTGTGGTATTTCACTTGCATTTCCCAGGCATTTGGGATTATTATTATTTTTTTTTCCCCAAATAAACACAAAAAAAAAAAATTCACATTTGTGAAGTAGTTTAAAGAAGAATGGTTATTGACCTGAAAGGAGAGAAAACAAGAATGCACGTTTCCAGTATGATTAACGCTAATTGAGGATAATTTGGCAACCAAAGTCCGTTGCTTTGCACCATATCATAAAAGAAATTATTTTATCATAGAAATGTAGCCTTTAAGATGACAAATGTCTTCTTGTGTATGACCTTCTCCCACATTCTCTTCTTCAAAGTGTAAATGGCAAGGTTCTAGGAAGGGTAGTAATTATAAATATGGCGTTTGAAGGCCATCTTGTGCTTGTATTTAATAAATTGTATTTTCTGCCTCTACCAAAACAAAATTGAAGTGTTTTATGTGCGTTTTTTTGTTGTTGTTGTCATAGTTTCCTTCTTTTCTCTTTTTTTTCCATGAGCCCTTTTGCAAGGTACGTTTATAGATTGCTTAGTTGGATCCACATGCTCTGTGGAAGACAGAAATAGATGTTAATCTAACTCTGAGGTCATGTTGAAACAGATGTGTCTTATAATCAGCAATTTCATTATTCATTTTCAAGTACTCTTTTTGGATCTGTATTACACTTATTATCACTGTATACTTTTCTGTACATTTTCTATAAGTAACTTCCTGGTGTAAACATCAATCTTTCCATTTTTTTCCTCTTCTGATAGAAGGTGGTAAAAATTTTTGCCCATAGAGATAGGTAGGAAGGATAAGCAGAAGAAAGCCACTAGATCTTGAGGTAACTTGTGCATTTGAGCAAGCTTAATTGAAGGACATGTTAATGCAAGTTTGCATTGTCTGGTTTTCATGCACTGGTCCAGTATTCACTGGAGGGGTGAGATGATTTGTAAAGAATCTTAGGCTTCTGTATTTCAGAAGCATACTCTACCAGATTATTTAGTCTTTCTTTAATGTGGGAGGAAAGAAAATCAAACTGGGCACTTCCAAGAAATTTGACATATATTAGAACCACTCTAAGCTCAGTTGTCAGGATTTTCTAGTGGCTGTTGCCTCCACTGTCTGTAAAGGAAGTCCAAAGAGATAGCTCAGATGCAAATACTGTGAATGCACAAGGTTGGACATTCTAATGCATTGGATCCTTTTTAGCTGGATTTGTGAACCTGAAGGTAAAGCCTTCCTTGTGTTCACATTCAATATGTACTTCAGGCAAATCAAATGATTACAGTGAACTGTAAGAAAGCTACATGCATTGTTAGCACCTGTGTCTGTCTGTTTTCACTGAATAATGAAGTAGAAAAAATCCTCATGCCAAGGTCTAACAAGTTGTGCACTTTGATGTTATGTAGTTTCACAGTGATGTACTTCTCCGTTTGGTTGGGAATGCTTTTAAATGGTTGCCCAAAAGACACTCTGTGGCATATTTGCTTGCTACATTCTGACAACAAATTGAAACTCTCTGTTTTTTCAAGTAGTTGCATACTCAGCTGCGTATCTTTTATAAGATGACTTGGTATGGCAATCAAATCTGTATGCACCTTGTAAGAAAAAAAAAAATGAAAATAGTCATTTTTTTCTTCTTTTTAGGGGGGAAGAGGAAGGGAATTGTTTTAGATGAGTTATTTTTATAACCTGGAAAAACAAAGACACTGGTAACAGATCTAGTTTTCCTTTAAATTGATTGAAACCTGTGGAAATGATTTGATCTCTTGAATTGCCAAACATGTAATGAAAGAACTAAAATCTTTAAAAGCATAAGGAATACCGATATGTTTATTCTACATCTGAGAAACCTTTCAAAATGATCTGGCCAGTATTCTAAATGTTGGAAATGTAGCAGTATCCAAAATTATGTAGAAAGTGCCCTTTTTGGGCAATCCTATATTCCTTTTAGGACATGCTTATGCCAGAGCAGCTGTGGTGTGCAGCTGAACACTATTTACAGCATGGGAACATCCAGCTGATCAAAATTTCTACACTATGACTGCAATAATCTTTCACTTCTGCTCTTTATCTGACATCCATCCTTCCAGTGGATATGGAAGGATGATTTAGCAAGTGTACTGATTGGGAAAATACTTGAGAAAATACTTCAGAAAAAATGGCTGAGATACTAGCAGGATTCTGCTATTTGCAGTAATATATTTTTGAACCAATCTTTGATAAATAGGGATGTTATTAAAGGTGACTTCTCATGGTAATGTTTTTGCTTATACTCTGTCAGTGTAAAAAAGTCAAAAAAGTTGTCTGTGGATACTACATGCTGGAACAGTTGTCTTACTCATTTGCTAACATTAAGCTGTGGTGTGAGATTTTTCACATACTGAACTCGTTTTCTAGAATTTGTAAATTAGAAACAGTGAAAATCTGCATGCCTTTCTTAGGTATATACATATATATTACTATACAGATGATGAAAATGTATGTAATGCTTATTTACAATCCTCCTAATTAAAATTGTTCTGTCGTGCATTTCAAGAGCTTCATTCAAATGCAGGTGGAAGGCAAACTTGGCATGATTGAGTGTAAAATGCTTCCACATTTACATTTGTCCTGTGAAATAAATATGAAAGAAAAATTCCTTTGATTATGTCTGAATCAAAATCAGTGTGAGAAGGGAAAATGAGGGAGTTGCTGGGTAGAAGATTTGAAAGAACACAGAAATAATTGGATGAGAGACAGAAAAAAGAGAGCTTCAGAAAAAAAAAATATTTTAAGTGCAAATACACACAATGAGTATTTCAAATGAAGTACTAAATGAATCAATCATAATGCAGAAAGAAGAAAACAAAATATGCCTTCACAATACTTTATATGATGGCTGCTCCAAAAATAATGTCTCTTATTTTATTATGTTGGCTTATGACAGAAGTGGATGCTAGTGGTATGGTGATAGAGGTTGAACCTTTCTGACAATATTCCATTATGTTTTGCTAGTGTATATGGCAGCAGAGGGGCAGTCTGAAAAAATGGCATTTGATATAAAAGTGTATCTGAAGCAAAAATGTGGAATTGAATTCTTCCACATGTAAAATATAGAATCCATTTGATGTTCACCAACGCTTGCTGAATGTTTATGGAGAACAAACAGTGGACGTGAGCACAGTGAGGCAGTGAGTTGTGCATTTCAGCAGTAGTGACAGTGGATTACCTCTGCTGGGGCAGATTTTTATGAGCATGGCATGCAGGTTTTTGTTCATCACTGGTAAAAATGCACAGCTAAGTAGAGTCTGTGTTGAAAAAGTGTTTTGTAGCTGAAAACTTGCTATGTCAAGTAGTGCTATTCTATTTTTTGTATCTGTTGTAGTTCATGGAAATCAATAGGAGGCATTCCTTTCAGAGTATCCTATGTATATAACTGCAAAAATGTTGTGAAAAAATCATAACTTATGTCATTTTCTCTATTCCATGAGATATGTAAGTACTATGTCCAGAGGAAGGAGGGAAAAAAATGGTATTATCCTATACTATAATTGCTATAAAACAAAGTATTGATATCCTTGGTAAATCTGTTAGTTTATTTTTTGCCTTCAATGCTGCGTAAGAATATGTTCCAGTCAGAGTTTTAGGCAAAACAAAGACAATACACTATACAGAAATTGGATTCTTTAGAAAGATCAATAAATTCTGTTTGCAGCAGAATAAAGTTATCAAAATGCAAATATTTTAAACAAAACAGAATTAAAACAATTGCCAAGATAAGATATGCCCTCAAAGCGTACTGAAGACATCTTCTAGTTTACATAATGTAATTAAATTCAAGCCTGAAGAATTCAAATTTGTCCCAAAGACATTATTGGCAATGTGATTTAATGTGCTGATAAGGATGGAAATGTAGCATGTTTGAAGATCACAAGAGTATTATAAAATTATGTTTGAAAGCTGACAACAATTGTTTGCAAGTAGTCTTTTGAAAATAATGGCAATAATGAACAGAACTACTTTTTTATGAACTGCCTCCCAGTCTTGGCCAAATTCACCTAAATGTAACTTCCACGGTCTTAATTGGGTCTATACCGGGAGAAAATTACCCTTTTGTGAGGTGTGGGGGGGAAACAACAGCAAACAAACACCAACAAAAAATAATTAAAAAACACCATAAAGATGAATGCAGTATGAGGAAAATGGGAATCTGTGCTTTCTTACAATGAAGTAAGCCATATTGTTCATATTCTTTCAGTAATATGAAAGATGAGTACAGGTTTTGTTTAAACTGTTTTCTCATGGTTGGTTTATTTGTTCGTAAGATGAAGGACAAAGTGACTAATTTTGCTTGCTCATTTGACATGACTTTCACTAGGATTAAAAAAGATAAGAGACCTATCCGGATAGAAATTTTTTATGCAGGAGAAGCTTTAAAGTCAAATTGCCCCTCTTTAAAGTAGTTATTTGCTCTTTAACAACTTTATGGCATGACCCCCAATTGACAGTGAAGTGGTATTTGTAGCATTTAGCCAGTCATCAGAAATGACTAATTATACTTCCCTCAGAGTGTACATGCTTTGATGACTCATGTAATATGCTCTCATTATCTAACAATTTGCTATCTCTGATACAATTTAAAATATGCATGTATACTGGTGGTACTTGGTATCTATCTTTCTCAACGTTCCATAGATTAAGCATTCTATTTAATTTTTAAGTGAAAATTATCACACCTTCTGTAGAACCCCTTTCAAAACAATAGGTGTTTCTCATTCAGTAAGTTACTCTTGCGTTTGCCATTTTAGAAATGCTAGAGGCTTAAATGCATGTAAGTCAAAGAAAAAAGATCTGTAGGCTAATCCATTAGTCGCCTCTCAGATCTGACTTTCCCTTAGAAAATATTATATGCAGTGTTTTAAATTACTCTTTATAAAAGGGCAAAAGACTGCAGTAATTATGAAGTAACAAATGCAATACCAGGACCAAACCATTTGTTCATCTGCTTCTAAAGTGAAAAATCAGATTAAATAGTCACACTAGACATAAAAAATAATGCTTCTTTAAGCTTGCCATTTGTGTATTGCTAAGCAGTACTTCATGTAATTCTCTTCTTAAACAAAAAACAACAAAAAATCCGTGAATAATGAACTCAAAGTGCTACTTGGAACTCTGCACTTCACTGTTTTGCCTCCCTCCATATGGCACATAAGAATATCACACACCTCCTTCTATTATTTATAAAAAAAATGCCTATCATCAGAAATGTGCGTATCAATGTTATGTTAACGTTTTCAGTCAAAAATTATGACTTGAACAATGTTCTTTCATTTTTTTTTATCCCAGGAAAAAAAAAAAAAAAAAAAAAAAGGAGAGAAACATAGCCCAGGTGTATCTAGAGGTATGTTACTTCTAGATTTTAGAATTAGAATAGATTTTAGATTTTAGAATATTTTAGAATTAGAATAGATAGTTGTAATTCCTTGTTTGTCTTGAATCAGGTGAATTCATCTCCCTTCAGTCTTTCCTGTGCCTGGTGACTTCCTAACACCAGGGAACTATTCAGAAGTTAGAAGTTTGCTGGTGTTCGTATTTGTTTGTTTGCTTGTTTGTCCTAGGTAGTTTTTGTTTGCTTATCTTTATAGATCTAAATATTTGCAGCATATTACAGATTTATTAAAGCAGTCATCATATGTCTAGGAGATAGTAATCCCAATTCCTGTCCTGATCCTGAATGGATGAAGGATACATTATGGATATATACATATCAATCTTTGTGTCAAAGGCAAAAGCTTTGAGTTGCTTGCAAGATGGATGGCTGAATAAATGTTAACATCCAGCTAGGACTGATCTGTTCATCTTTCAGATGGCTCCAATGGGCATCAGCCTGATGGGTGCAGTGGAAATTCATTTCCAGAGACATTGACTAAAACCAGAGTTCATTCTTATTTGTTCTCTATGTATTGGTTGAGATATTCAGCAAATATAGAGAACATGGAGGTTTCTATCTGAACTAGAACAGTTGTGAGACCCAGATGATGTAGATGTAACCAAAATTTTAGTGCTAGTGATCAAGAACCCACCCAAATATTACTAAGGACAATTCCTAACAATAATTATACTTTAACTAGCTTAAGTTTTGATCATTAAAATTTAACTCATTCCTCCTTCTAATTAAATATCTCTTGAGTGTTGAAGAGAAGGTAAATAATAATAATAATACAATAGATTTACAGTTGAAAGTGGTAAAATTTGCAAATTTATGATTAACCACGTGTCCAGTGGTGAAAAAGATTTCCTGGTTGAGCTGCAGTGAAAAAGAATGAAAGAGAAATGGTAATCCTGGTTTGGCTATTTACCTGTGGATCAAGTTGATTATACCTCTGAGAAAGCATCTGGCATTGTCAAATTACACTGCATTTGGAGTTGGTCTCTTCTCACTGGTGACAGATGAGAGGACGAGGGCAAATGGCCTCAAGTTGCACCAGGGAAAATTTAGATTGGATATCAGGAAAAATGTCTTTACTGAATGGGTGGTTAAGCACTGGAATAGACTTCCAAGGGAGGTGGTTGATTTACCATCCCTGGATGTGTTTAAAAAACATTTGGGTGTGATGCTCAGGGGTGTGATTTAGTGGAGGGTTGTTAGAGTTAGGATAGTTAGGTTGTGGTTGGCCTTGATGTCTTGAAGGTCTTTTTCAACCTGAACAATTCTATGATTCTATGTATGTGTGTGCATACAGTTTACTATATATTTGTGTTTATATGTGTCTTTTGTACATGCTGTTATCATTCTACTACTCATGCACAGTACTTCCTGCATATGTTCTTAAGGTCGGTGGTTTTAATGGATGTAAATGAAGATGAAACATGGCTTGGTGGATTTTCATGTAAATGCAGTTACTCTTGGTAAGAGTTATTACTTCTTGAAATGCTCTGGTGGACAGTGATCAAGGAACGAAGTAGTAGATAAGTACTGGGAAAATATGTTCTAGTACAAAAAAGTATCAGCTGTTTATAGAACATGATAATAATCTTTAGAAGATTAAAACAGGCACTGCAGACTTCCGGGGGAGTTGCTTTTTTTGAGACCTTCTATTTCTTATTTTCCATGAAATCTTTTCTGTCAGTGGTAGTTTTCTATTGCGCAAAGCTAAACTGCAAACATGGCAACCCATGGAAGTTACTTGTACCTTGCAGTCAACTCTGTGAGCAATCAGAATACATTCAACAATCGCAGTCTCTTTCTTTTTTACATAAAGAGAAAGCAGGGGTTCAGCTGTTAAAGAGGGTGTAGAAATCCAGAATAACATTGTGCATCTTTGTGAAAAACTCATCTTCCGTTTTGCTGTCTACTGATTGTTCCTCAGTTCTGGGTAGAAATACAAACTTGGAAACAGTTCTACAGACTTTCCCTCTTCTAACACCCCTGAGCTGAGATTTCATTTGTTGGTGTAATACAGTCTTACAGGCAGTTGGAACAGTTGTCTCAAGATTTAAAACCTATGGGAAATTCTTTCAGTTAATATATTATAAATCATTGTAGGAACATACAGCTATAATGCATACCTTTATCTTTGGTACACTGTTGATTTATATAATGCACAGAATAAAAAGTTCTGTAAGGACAGTCCAATGGTTTCTGTCTCTACAACCATATTTAGATGCCTGAAGTAAGTAGTCTTATTTTCAGAAGTGCTGAGTGGCAAAATAATTAAAAATGAAGTCTGTGAATTATATAAAAATAGAAACAGTACTATAGCCATGTCTCTAAGTTATTAATTTCCTAATTATCTTGGCATAAATGCAGTTGAAGAGTATTTGAATTGAGATGGTTGCTGAAAAGCGCATTGGAGAGGGAAAAAGAGTTTGACTTCGGGATAGTCTTTTTGTTCCTCTGTGAGAAATGGATAGGATTAGTTATAGGCTGCTATAATGGCAGGATGTTTCAAAACCTGATAATTAAATTCAGAAGTGTAGCAGATCAAAAGGAAACCATACAGAAAAAGATGTAACAAGAAAGCCAGGAACAGATATAGACAGGAGTTATTTGCTGTAAATGTCTTTCTGAATTAGAATGGCAGGAGGCTCTTTCAATAAGATCAAAAGGTAGAAGCTGAGATGAAAAGTCTCCTTTTAGTGTTAATTATTACAAACCAGGTAGGAATGTATTTGAACATCACTGATAGAGTGCTAGAAAACAGTAACTTCCTTTTCCCTTTATTCTTATGGGAGAAGAGTACAGGAACATTTCAAGTTCAAAAGAAATTGATTCTTCCTGGATGATCTCAAAATCTTGAAATTTTCACTGTTAACCCTAAATAGCTATACAGCTGTTTTGTGGAAAACTCCCATTTTCTCTCTCCCTTTGTTTCTGATAGTAAGCATGAGTAGCATATGTTAATCCACAGGAATTCCAATGGAACATATTTATTATAAGAGATGCCAGCTGTGTCATCTGAGAATGGGACTTTCTGCAAAAATAAAGATATTTTTGATCTTTGAGTTTTTTACTAGATGAAAAATTGAGGCAGATTAATCTCAGGAAATTTTCTCAGGCACTGAAGAAACTAATGATATAGTTAATTCCAAACTGTTAGGAGATAATTTAATTCTTATATAAATTTCATGCTGGTTTCACTTGCAGTTGTTCTTCATGTTTTGTTCTAAATTGCTGCTTAGTGTTGTTCAGCACAGTTGGTAGTTGCAGCAATGAATCCATATGGAGCAGAATTTCAATGGAAGTGACTGATATGCAGGGGTCCCAACGCTTTTAAAAGGTTTGTTGGCTACTTTTCAGCCTGCATATCAGGGCATATAAAGTTAGGCATTTGTCTACAAGAGTCCACAAATGAACTAGGTGTCTAAGCTCCCGTTTAGATCAATGAAACTCTAGTCAATATAACGGATCCTAGACAGCTACTCAGCCAATTGAGTAGATGTAGCTGTGCACTTCTGGTTGAGGTAAATAACTATTTTGTCTTTATTTACTGCATCAATCTGATCTCTGTTGACTGTGACATCCAGCTCACAGGTGGGCACCAGCATGTAGATGTAAAAACCTAGGTGTCAGTCTCTGAGTTGAATACCACTTCACTTGAAACGTACTACAGAAAAAATAAATATGGCTGATAATTTCACTGCACTATGATGTTTTTTCTTATGTGTTACCATGAAGCTGATATGTTGAACCAAAAAATGCTTACACATATATATGTGAATCAAATTCTACATTGATATGAATAAAACCACTATAATTATACCAAGCTTTTCTCATAACAAATTGAGCACTCTACTGCAACTTGCATTTTTTTAAACCCTAAAATGGTCGCCTTTTCTACACTTCATCTTCCTCTTTTTGCACAGTATATCAGTTTTTGACATACTGCAGATTTCTCATCTTGAACTAGCATTTCCTTTGATAATAGCATGTTTGCCAAAATATTTTTTCCTTAGACATTAACGATGAAGTTGAAGTGAAGTAAACAAAAAGTTATGTAACTTTTTCTATAAGCATAGCTAGGCTGTTTAATAGTTACTGGAGATGATTTTTTTTTTTTTTTTTTTTTTGCCTAACTGTAGCTGATTAAAAGTTTGACATTTAATTTAGATTTAATGTTGATACCCCTCTAATACAGAGGATTGAGAGAAGTACCTGCAGAGATATACCTATAGGAGCAACAAAATACAGATTAAAATATTTTATTTCTTAAAGTAAAATTAGGATCAGAAATATTTGGGAGGAAATTATTAGAAAATGACTTGGGAGGAAAAATGATACTTTTTTAAATAACTACAGGTCATTAGATGATTGAAAAAATAATTTCATGTTCAGAGAATGGAAAACTTTGGTTTAAATCCTGTTCTGGTTCAGCTGCAATACAAGCTAAGAGCAAAAAATTAAAAAAATTAAAAAAAAAAAAACAAACAAAAAGAAACTTGGCAAAATAATAAAAGTGGAAACGGATAAAAATCAATATAAATTAGAAATAAGAAGTATGGGAAATTTATAGTTTAAGCCAAAAACAAGAAATGAAAAATCTGTTATTGGCAAGGCTAAAAACAGTAAGAAGTTTTTAGAAAGTACTAAGAACAAAATTGCTAATAGTATGAGCCACTAGATGGAGATAGTAAGATTGTTAAGAGTGATTTGAAGGATCATAAATGTTAAATATTTTTATTCTGCATTATGAAAAATGCTTGATACAGTCCTCATGTCATGAGTATGCTGAGGTACCAAAATGTCTGGAAGAAAGGAATATATCAAGCAGCAGCTACTTGAACTAAAGACATTTTAAGATCAATAGGTCCGGGTAATTTTTATACTGAACATCTAAACTATTCAGCTGAGATTCCGATTTCATTGATATGCTTTCTTTAAATGAAAAAAAGAAGTTAAAAAAAAAAAAAAAAGGACATACTACATGAGATTAGAGAATCAGTAATTATGTGTTGGTATTCAAAACTGCAACTGATATCTTTGCAACATTCACATTGCTATGATTTTTGAGCAAAGCAAATGAACTGAAAATAAGAATGCAATAAATGTTAGTTATTTTATCTGAAATTAAGCAGGTAATTGAAATAACAATTCACTGTATCCTATCTGGTTTTGCTACTTGAGATTTGTCATTCGATTGATAATTTGAGAAATGATAGGCATACATATTTTTGGCCACTTTTATTTTAAACAAATGCACCTTATAGCATAAGGTATGCACACATCTGACTAAGAAATGGTCAGAATTTACAGAATTGCTACATGCCAAATTTAAGCAATTCAAGATGGCACAAGCAAGAATGCAAAACGCAGGTCAGGTTTATGAATGGATTGTATCAGGGACCTAAGAAGAATCCAGAGTTCTAAAGCTGTCTAGAAATTCTCAGTGCACTATCTGGAATTATAAGCTTAAATTTAGGTATTATAAACTTATGAAAGGTGAGCCTTTCATAAAGTGCCTTGTTTTCATGATAAATATTGAGTTATGTTGCAAAACAGTAGAGAGTGTCAATTCTGATTTTCTGAGATTGAAACAAATGTGTGGCTGTTTCTGTTTTGTTGCTATAATTAAAAAAGTTATTCAACAAGAATTCAGAAATACTTTCTGAGCTAATCACTTTTAAGAGAATCCTCTTTAAAGTTATTATCAATATACTTATCAAAGAACTTTCTGTACTAGCTGTATATCTATTCACAGTCGTCATCTTAGGTCTTCTCACATACTTCTGAGGCATTTAAACATGCAAAGATAGTGCGTAGTGTGTTGGTTTGGTGTTGTTTGTTATATATATATTAATTTATATATGTGTAATTATTCATTTAAGAAAGAAATTCAGCAAAAGAAATTCAGAAAAATATAACCTATCTGCTGCCATGTCATCTTGTGTTCAAATTACAATTTTGTGGTGTAAGTACTAGCTTTGTGCTTGTAAGGAGGCATATTGATTCTACTTACATTTTTTTTAGCTTTGTATGTAGGAAATTCTAGTTGCTTAAAAAAAAAAAAACAGTGCTGAATGTACCGTTATTGAATTGATAAAGTCTGCACAACAAAGACTATTAAAGACTCTCAGAATCAAAGGTGAGTCTTTGTTTACTCCTCAAAAATGCTTTTGTAAGAGGTTCTGGTTAGCCATTTCCAATAGAGAGTGGAGCAGCTGATCAGATAACAGGTTAAACTAATGAAAAGCATCATGGAAGTGACAGGAAGATTAATTAAGTTCCTCCAGTTGTATTCACGTGTGGCAGTTCAGGGTTCCTTTGGGTACTACTGCAGTTAAATGGTATTTATGGTGACAAATATTTCAGATTTCCAGAACTGACACTTTTGAGTCAAGGATAAAAAACACATTTGCTAGTTTTACCTGTGGAGAAAGTGCAAAACCAAAGATGAACCTCAATGGATAGTTTAAAATATACAATCAAAACTTGCTCCTTCCCTTTTTATCCTTTAGCATAACCTCAAGAGATTAATGATGAATCACAAACCTGCATTATTGTGTAGTATGTCTTAAACTACTCCATATGGCTTCAAAATGAAAACCAACCAAATCTCTAGCAGAGGTACTGAGTATATTTGACTTTAGGCACAAAAATATGCACAATTAGAAACCTCTCCAATAATGTTTGAAGCCTAATGAAACTGTGGCTTTTTTGCTGTATTTTATTTCAGAACTGTGATTACTATAGTACTAATATGAATGAAATATCTGTGGTACATTAATTTCTAAATTATTCAGAAGTTCTAGCCCTACTTTATCTTCAAGAATCCTTTAGATCTGGGGTGTTTTGGGTAAGCGTGACTCGGGTTGCTGCTTCCATTTATTTTCAAAGCAAATATTTGCATAAAACACTTTTATTCTTAACAGCAGTCACAGCAGTGTGTGTTCAGTAGATAAAATTTATTTGCAAAAGATCTGGAAGCCTTTCAGGTGCATGAACCTACCATACATGATGCATAAACTTAAAATGTATCACTATTGCATTTTGTTGCCAGCTATTACGTTTCCGCCAGCAAAGACTCCCTGGACATACTACTGCATTTGCAAGAATAGGTTTGTGGTCAGCCTCACTAATTGAAATTCTTCGGATTCAGCTGGTAAGAATCTGAGTATAAATTTAATATTAATTGCCCCCTGGGAGAGTTCGAGACTGGAATAGAGTTTTCCAGGAATCCTAGAGAATTAACTGGGTGCATTAATATTAAATATTAATTGGTCTCTGCAATAGATGTGCCTGCTAGTGGTTTTGATACTTGCTAGGGAGGCATTGTGTAAATCAGTGGATGGATAAAAATCAGAAAGCATAGATAGCGCAGACAGTTCCCCAAGAATGTTCTTTTTGGCTCTACTCCAAGTCATGTGCAGGAGGTAACCTGTAGGTTTACCATCTCTGGAGAAATGCGGGACACATGTGGCACTTGTACGCACAGAGGTGTATGCTCTCCGTTTGTTTTTTGCTTTTTTTTGAGAAGGTAATGAATTTTGGAGTAGTCTGCATTTCTGGAAAATTTGCTCTGTACCAAAGAGAGGTTGCCAAAGGACAGCAGAGATGTTATCAGTTGGTGGAAAAAAAAAAAAAAAAAAAGAAAAAAAAAATTACGCAAGTATAAACAGCCCATTAGAAATTAGGATGTGGGGTAGTTATTTTAACAGAAAAAAAAAAAATAAAAATATTATCGCTGAAATGCAGGGTTTGGAGGTTGGTGGGAGGGGGAAGTTGTTGTCCTTATAGATGAACTATGCATGAAAATATGATAATTTTACACTTGACCTGAGTCTGTAGCAAAGCTAAATGCTGGCTAGCCTGTGCTAGCTTGTTGATGATTGAGAATTTACAGCGTGGGCTGACATTGTGGGTTGATTTGCTCATTCACTCTGCATGATTCTGCATGCCCAGACTGTGTCTACTGACATCTCCAGACTCATGCAAGTGTTTGTTGCTCCTCACTATGCAGCAGTAGTGTTCAGCAGAGTTTTCAGTGCTTGGGTTAAAACACTAGCTATTCTGGTATACAGTTACTGAACTAACACTTGCTTTTGCTGAGAGGGACAATATCCCACACTGGGGATAAATTTATCTGTCCTTTACTTGGAACTGTACTTTTTGCAATTTATCAGTGTTTTATGTATGTAAATGAAAGACGAGTTTGACATGGAATATGTGAACTTGAGCTGTTAAGACTTTCCAGGAGAGACCACCAGTAACTTTCCTTGTTCCACTGTATTTGTTCCATAGCTGAAGTGCAAATAAATTCAACTTCCTTAGTTTTGATTTAACTACTTCGGTTATAGGCTTATGCTTGTTGTAATAAAATGCAATATGGGAAAGGGAGGTGATTCTTTTTCTAGGTTTACATCTTAAAATGGAAAAAAAAAAAATATATAGGTAATATTCACAACCAGGTACCGAAGAATATGTTGGCCTATTTGGGAATCCTGACCATGACGTGAAGTTGGAACTGGATGATCTTTAAGGTCCCCCTCCAATCTAAGCCATTCCATGATTTAGTCCTTTGCTGATTTACACTTATTGAGGAGCTGGCCTGCTGTTAGACATTACGGAATTGGTACAGATGCTTTAACAGAGCGGCCAGCAGCCAGCTCATGAAAGGACACTTAAAAGCAATATGATTGCTGCCTGGTTTTTAATGGTATGTCCATGCAATCATGAGTTGTTTGTACCCAGGCTCTCAGCTGTCCAACTGGCACCACAACTTAGTAACTTGTGCCAGGTTTTAGGAGCACCTAGGCTAGAGGTAGCCTACTTTTCAGCAGGTCTAACTCCTGGCCAAATAATCTGGAGTCTTTCTGCAACATGGTAAGCAGACTGATAGTTAAACACCATGTCTGCCTGTCTGGGGTGCTCACGGTATCCTGAAGCACACCATGCAATGCCCTGCAAAAATACTTCACAGCTGAAAGAACTGGAGGGTTGTTTCACAGAGAATTGATTTCCTGAGCTTTTATGCTCTGGGAAGGGAGGGAATATTTGTGCTGCAGAAGGCTCCTAATAGCTTATACTTACTGCTCAGAAGTCTTTGGAGTGGCTCAGCTAAAATGTTTTAAACCAGGCTTGGAAGCTGGTATTTTCTCTTACAGTGAGGTGCACTTGCTTGGTTTATAAGAAGTCAGTGAGCATTTTAATGATGAAATAGCAGAGAGGAAGGTACCCTGAGTAACTGCTGATACCTGCTGTCCCAATGTCTCTAGTCAAAACTGAGGACATTATTTCTATCTTATATTTACGATAATTCACTGTGATTAAAGTCTTAGTCAACTTAATTTGCTATTGTTTGGTCTGAATCATGTGAGAAACCATCTTCTTCCTACCATATTCACTACAGCCTTTTAGCTTGTTGGTTGTGAAGCAGATTAGACTTTTGAGTTTATCTGGGAAGGATAGCTCTCTCATTTCAGTCATGCTTCTTCTCAAGGGGGCTGTTGAAATAAGAGGGGAGGTATGGGGGGGGCAGGAAAAAAAACAAATATCAGAAATGGAGAGCTGTGGAACTGCCAGTGAAGGACATGCCCCATTTCATCTAGGTTTTGTTTAATCTTGGTGACTTTCACATAGTTTGCATCAAACCCAGTGAGCACAATGATGTGGGGAGCTGTTGCTGAAGGATGTGTAGCAGTGGTGTGCATTTGTGCTGCTGACTGTTCTGCTGCAACTGGAGCACTCCTTGGCTGCTGTGTTGGTGGGATAATTTTGCCCTAAGTGATTGGACCTCATGAAATTGTAGTTACTGTGTGGAGCTTTTACAAATAATAAATAGAGACTTAAATGAATTATACCTGTCATCCTCTTTCCTGTAGAATGAAAGCATTCATCCCTTTAGATCCTATTGTAATGAAATAAACACTTCAGCATACTCTCCATTACTTTTTTTTTTTTTTTTACCTTTATTTAGTTTAAGTGTATTATCTGTGATAGATGCCAGACTGACAGCAGGAAACCAGTGTCCTCTATTGATTCATAGGCAATGTATAACACATACATAAAAACAGACCACATAGCCTTTGTCACACTGCCATGCAAGTGCACATCAGATCCAGGCCAAAGCACAATGTGTGGATAGTGGAGGGTGTTTTGGTACCCAGGTGTTTGATCTTTCTTCCTCTGTATCTGCCAGCAAATATATCAGTTCTTAAAGCAGCAGGGACTGTGTAGAGACCTTTTTACAAGAAACTTAGGACCGCTCCATTTGTCACAGCACAATAAAATAGCTACCAGCTGCTAATGACTTATCAACCTGGACTGGGAAGGAACTGGAGACCCAGAGGGTGAAAGGTTGTAAACTCCATTACAAATCTTTGCTGCCACATATCTCCTGTCCTCACACTTTGTTATCGAGGCAAAGAAACCTTAGTTTTAAAAATCAGTTTGACTCTACAAAAATCGAACAATGTATTTTTCAGTTTCTTTTTAAAAATAGAAGCAGCCTGGACTTCATCAATACTTGGGTTAAAATCATTTATTGATATGAATCTATTGATTAAATATATATATAAAGCAAATAAGAATTCATAGGGAAGGTGACGTTGCAAAGTGCCAAGCATCTTTATTATGCAGTTGGAAAATCAGGGCACCTGGGGCTCTCTTGGAGCCCATCCTTCACAGAAAAATAAGTTAACAACATACACTTGGTCTTTTCCATGTATTATGTAATTGGGCATGTTATGTCACTGAGTGCAATGACTGAAAAAAAAAAAAAAAAAAAAAAAACAAACCCACACAATTTTACAATTTTAAAAGGGCTTTTTTTTCCCCTCTTTTTTTTTTTCTTTTCTTTTTTTTTTTTTTTTCCCTCCCCTAGCCAGCATTAGGTTAAGCAGGATATTAGAACACCTCATTGCGAGCTCAGTACAGAAAAGATCTGTTTGTAGTACTCCTAGTCCTGATGTCACAGGCACAGCAAGGACATCAGAAGGAGGAGTCAGATTACAGTAAGAATGGGCAGTGCAGCATGCAGCCGGAGTAAATGCTAAATCAGACAGGGATTGTATCAGGGATAAGAAGACTGCCTGCAAAGCACTCATCCTGAGGAGGCACACTGCTCGCTCACGCTTCTTATGCTGGGAAATTTCCACATAATGTAGAATGAAAGAGCTCTGTTTTACATGTCAGCCCTGTGCGGGAGCTAATGCTGAATACACAGCGGTGGGATCCTGACTGCATGATTAATGAGAAACATAATGTATTTTGGTAAGTGTTAACTGTGATGTAATTCTGCTTCTGCTTATATTATCAATAGGAGTGATTATTATAAATTTCTGATTCAAGAACATTTCGTGCCGACGCATACCTAGGACTGACAAGTAGGAAATCATATTGGCTGTGCAGTTTGAAAGGATTCCATTGTCTGGGAAATTTTCTGTTTGAATGGGTTACCGCTTAGTCTGAGAAGCTTTGAAAATAAGCTAAATAGGATGAAATCATCCTCGGTTTGTTTTAAATGAACTTGTGTTTCATCTGCTGAGAGGGGAAGACAAATCACTGGGAGGCATGGGAAGTTTTAGACTAACTTAATGAAATGGGTGAGCTACTGCTGCTCTGATTTTGGTTTGGAGGCACAGTTAGTGTTAGGATTTCATTCAGCTTTTAGTTTGAAGAATTCAAAGACACGGAGAAGAAACAATGCTTTATGTGCAGTGGTGTGTTTGCTGGCTACTCTGCGTTATGCAGATCACCAGCGTGGAGTTTGCTTCTAGCATAACACAAAATGCATATTATTTTAAGCCTTTAGAGGTCTCGGAGCTGTAAAATATCTGTGCAGAGTTTAGTTTTGTAGCTTGATGGAAATCTTCCTCAGCCTTACAGCTGGGCTGGCTGCGTATCCTAAAAACATGCTGGAGCATAGAGCTATGCTTAAGCAATGTAGTGCTGCAGTACTGGATTGGAATGTACGATTACCATATAATGCTGCAAGTTCTGACTGCTCAATAGCAGAAAATAAAATGAAAAATAAAAAATAAAGTGCCATTCTGGAAAAGATACTACTCCTGGCTGCTTAAAGACTCATCTAGCCTCAGTGTAATTTATAATGGCATAATATATAAAATGAAGGCAGAGCGGAGTTGGTTTTTTTCTGGGACATTCAGCAGCTTACTCAATTTCATTAAATACTGAATCAAGAGTTCACTTCAAGCTGTATGAGAAGCATTTCTATAATATTCTGAGCCTTCTCATGCAAGTATTATGCTCTATGATATGCTAGGCGTTATTTTTCCTTGTTTTCATAAAACTAAAAATAATGGGGGGATCTTTAGTAGAGAAACCCATCAGATTGATTTTTGTTGTAAAATGCCCAAACAGCAAAAAATATGAATTGGCTGAGTTCTCAGAACTCTTTCGAGTTCCTTTTGAAGATGAATTTGCAATGTATCAGCTTTACTACATTTTCCAATGTAGAAAGGAGACTGAGGAAGAATATCCAAGTGTTACAGTTTTAGGTCTGAGTTCTCATCAGCGTTGAAAATGTGTGATATTAAGTAATATTTTTTTTGTTTTGGTTCGGTTATTATATTTTATATATATTTTTTTTACCTTTTAATGTGATTTTATGGGATGTATTTATTTATTAACAACCAGTTCTACAATTTCTTGTATGATTAAGACAGAAGTTCCTGTTACCTGAAGTTACATGGGTTAGAGTATTAGGTCTATGTTAGCTGGACAGCATTTAATTTTATCCTTTTCTTTCTTTTTTCAGAAGCACATAACACCAAGATAAGCTTAATTACTCTTATTTCTTTCAAAGATACAGAATCTTGTTGTGTGCACATTTATTTTCTCATGTAAAACAAGATTTTAATTGGAACAAACTGGGTTGTGCTCTCCCTGTATTATAGGAAATCTCACTTTTGAGACCAGAGCTAAAAGTTTCTGCTAGGCAGGTTTTCAATGTGCTGTGATCAGTCTGAAGCTAACTTAAATTTTAAATGACTATTCTCTTTTCTGTCTTTTGCATAATGAAGCATGATTTAATAGGGATAATAATTACCTGTGGTTGTTCTTGATGTTTTCCTGGTATGCCTGTGAGAAATCGGAGTGTCTGTAATCTCACCTGTCTCTGTTCTAACAGTGGTTGCACAAAGCAGCATTGCACAAATCCAAGCGAAAGCTAGACTGCGTAAATCACGCGTCCATACTGACTTGAAATTACTATAGCCATCATCTTGGCAATATCATATTTTTATTTTTACTGGAGGGAAAAAAGTCCTTTCAATTAGTAAAGAATTCTGGGATATTTGAGCATGCTGATATTGAGCCACCTAAAGAATAGGAAGGGGAAAAATAATTGACTTGTTTTTATGCATCTTGTTTTTCTGGGTTTTCTTGTCTAATTGGTACTGATGTAATGTAGTGTTGTGGTTAACATGCATGCAAGGTTAAAGTAAGTACAGAAATGGAAAGTAAACCTAGGCCTTTAAAAAATATTATTCATATGTAGCAAGGGTTAGTGGATGAAGTGAGTTTCGGAAGCATTAGAGAAAAGTTACTAAATTCTGAAATCAATCATGGGGTCTCTTGCTCTCTTTAAATGCATAGCTTGGAAGATGTGAGACTGAAGTAATGTGTATTCTATTATTTGTGCAGAGCCTTCAAATAATTAAACTAATGGTGATCCATCTAATTACATATGCCTTTTCTGTTGCACTGGAATTTTGATGGAGTGGCTTCAATAATTGCTAGCTTTCACTCCCTGTGTTGTGCTTTAGAGCCTGCTGTTTGGTCACCGTGGATACATTTGTTACTTATTCTTTTGGTTTTGCATTCATCTTCTTGAGTTGAACAGAAATGTGGAATTTTAATAATAATAAAAATCCTACAAAATGATGTAATGTGTTTATAGGGTAAGCCAAAAGCCAATGAAAATGATAAATATATGTTACATGCTTCAATAGGTAAACATTTTACACTTAAAAACATAAATACTTCCCCGCAAAGCAACTTCTGCATGCATTTGTCATTGAGCTGGTAATTTAGAGTAAGGTATAAATCACTTGTGACTGTTCTTAGACCGGAGAGGAGTAACGATGGGTTGCTGTCAGTACAAAGTGACAACCTCCGCTCTGCTGTGGCCACTTGGTGTATGTAACTGTACGCTTCCACCTCTACCATAAAAGGTCCCATGGCCACCACTGCCTCAGCTCAGCTGCTTTGCCAGTGCAATGCGTTGCTCCCATTCCTGGATAGGGTGAGCGTATCTGCAAGTGTGGTAGACCCTCTGCTGGGGCAAGGCTGGGTGAAAAGTGCCATCTCTTTTCCCAAGCTGGATGGGGATGGGGGGAGAGCTTTTGGTGTGTGCTGTACATCATCGTGGTATGCAGTGGTCATCCACTGAAGGAGACACTGCAGTGATATTGCAGTTATGGGACAGCGAGCACTGCTCTTGAAAGCTCAGTAAACCCTTAATGGAAATAAAGCCAATCCTGTAAACCACCAGGCTACCTGCCCCCATATCCCAATACCTTGTTCTTAATGAAGAAGCAAACAAACAAAAACAAAAAACAAAAAAGCAACCAATAAAAAGGGGAGAATGGAACCTTGTAGAGTGTGTGTGAGCTCCCAAACCCTGTTTTCTTTTTTTCTTTTTTTGTTTTTTTTTTGTGTTGCTTTTCCCTGCCACTTGTGGACAAATTACTGTCTTAAGTAACTTCTTTTCTCAATGTTTTTGTTCAGATTATACATGAAATCTAACATATTAGGGTAGAAATGAGTATTGTATGTGATAATATACAACCCATAACACAATCAAATTTTGCCTGAAAATGCCATTGTATTTCTGTTTGCATGTTAGCTGATTTGATTTTCATTGTTGCTTTTTTTTCCAGCTAATATTGTAGAGTGTAGCAATTCATCTGCATACATGCTACTATTCTGAGTATCACTTTTTATTTCTGGAACACTTTCTTGTAGAAGACATTCATGATGGATGAGTCATGGAAGAAAAAATACCCCCCACACCCAAATCTCACCACCTCTTTAAAGAAAGCACACATTGTGCAAATCAAACAACCAAAACAACCCATTTCAGCAGTTTTAGTGAAATTATTTAGTCACCAGTTTGTTTTTTAGGAGGTTATACTCTTCTCCAGATAGACAACGCAGAGGCATTTCACTGCATTTCTGTTTGTCTTCATTTAACGCAGGGTGAATCAGTGATGATAAGGCTATGCTTTTAAAGTGTTTTGAGAAATGCAGATACTGGATTATGAACTGTACTCTGTTTTATCACCAGACATCTGCAATAAGAAAGTGTAGTAAATATGGAATGGATGTTGAAAGTGACAGAAGAATTCAGCTGAGCAAGCTAATATAGAGGAGCTAAAAATCTGCGTGAGCCTTACGTTTATACTTGGAATTTTATGGTTTTCTGGGCAGTTTTCATCTTGAAACACTGAATAATGATTAATGCAAATATATAAATGAGAGCAACAATTTAAAAAAATCCTGTTGATTATACGAACTGCTCTGCGATAGGTTATATTCCTTTAGCTTCTGTTGTGGAAACTGTGCATTTAAAATATCTCTAACTAGTAAGTTGCCATACATTAAAGGTGATTTCAACATATTACAAAAAAAAAAAAAAAAAAAAAAAAAAAAAAAAAAAAAATCTGACTGCCAAAGTTACCCTTTTTATGAGTGACATAACTGCTACAAAACCAAAATCACAACTGATGGTTTATGGCTTCAGTAGTGAAGAATAGGTCACAGTTGCTTCAACTGAAGATCTTTTAACAAAAATATGTGTGTGCATATGAGCATATGAAAGTGCATCCATGCTTTAACTGAGGTGATGAAGGAATGCCTTCTACCGCCTTTTCTCAGCACACATCTTACTTCTGTTAATAAATGAAACGTTAAATTGAAACTATATGCTTTAAAATTCTTTGCAACATCATACTTCCATCCTTTTTCAACTTTTTTTGTCCTAAATGATAGCTTACACCATCTTTTTCTATGTACATTTTTAAAATAATGAGATTGAGTGCAGAATTATCTCTGAGTTCTATGGCTTCTATCTCTTGGTGTCTGTGTGCAAATATCCTTCCATGTAATCTGGATTTTATTTCATAATCTGATGGCAGTCTTAGAAATTCTTGCAATTACTAAAACATTAATCAGGTTCCAGGAATACTTTTTAAAAAACTTTATAAAGTTCATTAAGCTAAACATAATAATAGCTCTTTAAAAACAGGAAATAAATTTGAACATAGTAAAGGAAATATTTCAATTTGGTATTAGATTATGAAAAGTTCTTGAAATGCAATGAAGACCATAAGAACTTTAGTTTTCAAAAGTGGTTATTGCATATAATATACTGCAAAGATTAGTTTTGCAGCTGAAATTGCATGAAGGATTGGTAATATTCAGAGAAAGTGCAGCAAAAGAGATTGGATAGAAATATCAAAGCCTGAAATATCTGAGCTTTTACTTAAACCTAATTTCTGGGGTCTGTTTGTGAGGGAGAAGTGAGAAGAATGTTTTCTCTGCTTCATTATCACGGAATTTGGCGTGAAGGTGTTATGGTGTAAGTCGGTCTATGTTCTCTCTGCTTTTAGCGGCTGTCCCTGCAGAGCCCCGTGTAGAGGTGAAAAATCTTTTCCGTAAAGTTGCATTATGAGTGTATTCCTATATATTTAGACCTCTTTGTGTGTTTTGTTGATCACTTCTTTCAATTCATTAGCCCAGTGCTAATGAACATGTTCACTTTGAAGTTTTTTGTTTGTTTGTTTGTTTGTTTGTACATATGCATAGTGATCTCAGTTACAAGCATGGTATGACAGCATAAAGAAGTTGGCAGAGGTCTGAATGAAATATGAAATAAGAAAATGTAACTGTAATTTGAAGTAGGAATTGTAAGGAAGGCTTTTATGAAAGCTCAATTATTAAATACTTTTGCCTCATGTTAACATCTCTGTTCATATGGTTCTCTCTCTTTTAATGCTTTGAAATTATATCCATTTAATACTTTAAGTTTGAAAAAATAGTAAGATATTTTGAGTCCTTATCTAGAGTATTTAAACAAATGTTTTCTCTCTCTTTTTCTGCATTGATAAAGGCTGCAAATAATTTTTAAAAGTTGGGGTTAGATAAATTTTATTTATTAAAAATGTGACTATCTGGTGGAATCAGTTGTTCAGAGATCACAGGAAATTCTCTCATCACTACGGGATCAGCTTTAATATCCATCCAACTTATTTGCTATATTTTATAATCTCTGCTGATGTAAAACCATAATGTACCACTTCTTTTTCAAGTGAAGCTTGAAAAGCTCCTGAGATATGGTAGCGTCTCTTCATCTCTGAAAGAGTTACAAGAAATACAAAAATGAGATTAACTTGAAGTGTCTGACCATTTGAAATTTTAGTATATGCTTAAGATCTCAGACTACAGCTTTTTTTTGTGCGTGTGTGTGTGGTCTATATTATTATGGTGTTGTTATGTTTTATTTCTTATAATGCAAACTGACAGCTTCTTCCCTGGTTATCTACTTCAGAAAACAAGTTAGTCTAAAAAGTAGGGTTATGCTAGAAGAATGTATCTGAGCAATAAAAATTGCTTTCTGAAGAGCGAAGGAAAAACAAACAAAAAACACCTGGGCTTCATTTCTTCTTTGATTATTACTTCATAGTGGTTATTTTGTTTACATTTGTACTGTAATTGAAAAAGTAGGTGGACAGTCCAGTTCATTCAAAATTAAAGCCAGGAATTTTTTTATAGCTTCTTTTGTTCCTGTTGACCTTGTTTACTCAGTTTGTTTACTACAGAGTATAGTAACTGATGAAGATGGAGAGATAATGGCTGTGTTTTCCAATACATTTACCCGTCATTGAATTAGGGATCAATATTGAATGGAGGGGTAAAAAAGAGGCAAAAAAAAAAAAAAAAAAAAAAAAAAAAAGAACCTTGGCAAGATTTGCAATTGTTAAATGCACAAGGAAGGAGGAGATGAGGAAGAAGCGATTCTTGGCTCTGCAAGCGATATTAATGCTCTTCTTGTAGAGCCAAGTAATATTTTAGTAGCAACCTGGGGCTCTATTCTGTCTATAGTGTAATGTTTAGCAAATTAGTTTTTTTTTTTGTTTTTTTTTTTTTTAACTGGTATTTACTTGTGAAAAACAATTCACCCCACCTGCTGTCAAAATCAGCCAGATATCAGGAGTATTTTGTTTACCAGATATATAACTATGGCATGGCAAGTACACTGCTCTTTTGTTATTCAGTAGTTTCTAGTACACGATGCTGCTGTAGGCAGCAAATTTTTCAAAAGTGGAGGTTAAATGAGCTTGCCTGCTTCTAGGTAGCACAGGAAAAAAGGAAAACAAACAAACAAAAAAAAACCAACAAAACCAAACCTTTGCTTCAAACCTTCATCTATTATTTTCAGTAGCCATTTTTATTTCTTTAAGGAGTAAAAATGAACAGGCGTACATGAAGGTTAACCTACTTAAGTTTGCTGTGCTTGTGAAGCTTTTATTCTAGTAAGCCAAGCAGGCTATACATTTGTTTGTATGATGGTATATATTAAAGCCTTTTCCTTTTTGTCTCTTTCTCTGTCTGAGGGCATAGCAGCCACTACAATATTGGTTCTTTGTTTCAATGTTTTGTTGTTGTTTTTGGGTTTTGGGTTTTGGGTTTGTTTTTTTTTTTTTTTTCCTAGTATACTTATGTGCTTTTAGCATTCAAGACATTATGTAATCATTTACAAACATTTGTCTCGCCAATCCTGGCCACAGTCTGCCTACCTTTTAAAACTGCTTATTTAGTCCTCCACTGCACACGCAGTGCTAGGGCATTTACTTTACTCTCCTAATAATATGTTTAATTTCTATAGGCTTAGTTTTTAGTAGCACTGATCCACACAGTATGATCATTCCCTTTCTTTCTTTACTAAGAAAGATCCTGAATTTTTTCATTTCAGCTGAGTGAGAGTAACAATTTTCTGTACATTTGTCGATGCCTGGTACTTTTCCATTTTTTTTTAAATCATTAAATCTTTGTAATATTCTTATTAAATATCAAACATAGCCTTTTGCTTAGGTGTATCTGACAAATCTACTTAATGATAATTAACAGCCCACCGTTTGGGTTCCTGGAAGTTCAGTAGCAGCTGGACATCTGCATCTCTTTAGATATGATGAATAGAATGGGTAGAAAGCACATTGCCTTGCAGAAATGCCTATCATCAGATCAATGTTCATGTGATGAATAACCCTTCATATTAGCATTTTGACATTTAGTTCTATGTTCTCTACCAGTGCATTCAGCAGATTACCTTCCAAATATAAACAGATTTTCAAGGTAAAAAAAAGTCAGTCAAACAAGGACACTGATACAAAATAAATAACCCTGCAGGTATGTGCATTCACATAAATGAGCTTACTCATTTATACATGTGGTAAAACAAACAGTGAAAGACTGAAAACACAGGCGAAAAAACACAAAGTAACATTTGAAATCTCTTTAGCAATATAGATATAATTAAAATGTGGCTATGGAAAGTCTTGGAGAAGTATATATAAACTCTGCAGCTGGAGGAATGTAAGCAGGGAACAGGTAAACTTTTGTGGCATGCTGGTGTTGCAGCAGAATGGTACTAACTGTATCAACCCACATGAGCACCCTTAGATGACCAAACAAGGCTGCTTGATTTGCCCTTGGTGACTAACTTAAAGCAAAATTGTTGTAACATCAGCATGTAGAAAAGAAAATTTATGTAGATAGTCTGTGAAGGAAATAAACAGTGACACACATTGCTGTGGACATGTAGACAACTCTAGAATTTAGGTAGGTAGTACATGTGTAGAATAAAATTCTTATTTCTCATTGTCTTGTGTACTGATTTTAGTTATTCGAAGTCAAATATGCCTAAAGCTGTCCGCATAAGCAAGCAAAAGCATCACAGAATTCTCTCAGATTGGCATATAATGCTTAGCATTAAAAGAACAATAACAATTCATGCTTCTAATACATTCTTCCACTTGTTCTGTGTTTGTGTGATTTATTCTAGTAGGAAGACTTCTTCACAAGTATGTTCACAAAAAAAAAAACCCAAAAAAACAACACCCAAACTATTACATGATGTTTCACAGTAATTTATTAAATGAGTTTTTATATTAAAAGCTAAGGCAGCATATTTTCAGCAATACAAAGCTCACTTTAGATTCATCCAGCCAGGAAGCAGAAATATTGCCATTTGACCTTACTGTGCCGTCAAATGAATTACAAATGTTTTATATCAAATATCTGTTCAAGAGATTCCCGCTGAGCTAATATCTGCAAATTCATGAAGATAAAAAGATGTAATGTTAATTCTAAATTATTCGACCATTTTAGGAAGATCATAGTAATAATTTGCCAATGTTAGTAGAGAACATTTACAATAGTAGATGAGTTAATCTTTACAGGAATCTTTCCAAGCTGCCTGTGATAGGCAGAGCTCCAGTTTTGCCAGTTTTTCCATCTGTGTAGCCAACTTATAGTAAACAACGTATGGAACCTGAGGTAATGTTGCTACTTTCTCTGGAAGAAGTTGGGCTGTTTTTAAATTTATTGATATGTATATATGGCAGCTGTTAGCAGTTCCAAAAAATATCTCTTAGAAGTTGAAGAATTTTTCAGCAAAAATTGAGCTTTCCTCACTGACGTTATTTTACTGAGACAGATTTGTTCTTCTCAGTGAAGGAGGAAGTATTTGGAAAGTAATTATTATTTGTAATGAACTGTGGAAAGTGTTGGACTGTGTTAATAGATTTGCTAGAACTCGATTTCAGTTACTGGATGTAATGTGCTGAGAAACTTCCATGGCCCCCAGTAAAGTAAGAGTTTCAACTGTGCTGGAAATATTAAGTTAGACCTGGTCTAATTAAGTCAACTGACAAATCATTTATAACAGTTCTGTTTAATATCTCCTATAACTTCAAATGTGAATTAAGCACTCTTTATAAATCTTAAATTGATATCATAAGCGTAGTCAGATTTTGGCAGATGCTTGGACAATGTATCTGGCGTGGAGAACTGTGGCATTCCCAGCAGCCATACATTTCTTCCTGATCAGGCTGGAAATACAGGAGGGGGGGGTCTTACTTGATTATATCTACTCAAACAATCCTGTCTCCTTGTGAGAAGAGATACTGAATATAGTGGGAACACAAGCTGACATGACTGGACAATTTGAATTTTCCTGACAAGTTGTACAAGTAGCCATACTTACGGGAAGATGCTCCTGCAGAGGAAAATGCACTGATGCTTGTGAGGAGTTGGTGTATGTATATAAGGTGAGGCCCATTTACAGTAGTAGATTTCTAGTTTTGTTAGGTGCTTACAAACATATGTTGCCTTACATTTTGCTTTAGTATGATGTAACCCCCTTGTGAAATGTCTCATATTTCTTCTGTAGGGCTGAAGACCAAATTAGATCTTGTTTGGAATAAAAAAAAGACAGAATTTGGCTTTTTCCTTCTAGTATGATATTTGGCAGCACAATAAATTAAAAAAGCAGTATGTAAAGATAAGCCTTCTTATCAAAAATTAGCAGAAGAGAGGGTTAAGGGACATAGCTGTAGTGTCTGTCTCATACTCCCTTGAAGAGAGGTTGGTTCACTTGTATTTTAACCTGTTAGAGTATTTTTGTATTGGAATTTTGTATTGGAATTGTATATGTATTTATATTACATATTTTTATATATTATTAAATGTATTTGTGTGTATGTTTAATATTCAAAGAATTTACAATCTTTGAATTTTCTGTTTTGCAACTTCAAAAATAAAAAAATAATTATGTAGCTAAAGTGACAGGAGCTTATTTTAATTGTATTCCTTTGCAAATGGAGATGCCTTCCAGGTGCCTAAGCTGCGGCTGACAATTTCTGGAAACAGATGGAAGCATTTCTATTAGGTTAATATAAAAGAGATGTCTAGCATATTCTGGTTTAGCTTTTTTAAGCTCCAACTTTCTTACATTGAATTACAACAGTTATAACTACTAACTTGCTCAGTCTCTTCTTGCTGTTCTTGGATCTTCACCAACCTTGGTACTCTGAGTCTACATAGACTTAGTAGCATGACTGGTCTTAGTCTTGGTAATCAGTGTCAGACAATGCACAATGAAGCAAGGTAAACGTGAAGTTGTTCCCTTGTTTTGTGTTCCCACTTCAGTTGCAGCTTTAAGCACTTAATAATGTTGCTGTTAATGCTGTTGGTGTTTGATCGTACGTGCAGACATCAGTTTTACCGCTTTTGAAATAGCATATGTTAAGGCAGCTGAACACGTGCGTCACTCAGCTGTCCTATGTGAACTGAAGCGATAATTTAAGTGAGAAATAAAATGTAGGTGTTTAATTGTTTTTTTTTTTTTACATGTGGTAGTAATAGAATTTATATAGTAACAACAAAAAGCTCTGTGGTCTTTTTTAACCCATTCTGAGTACAATTTTGCTGTCTGAAGAGTATAATGAAGAAATTCTGACACTCCCTATTTAAATGCTATCTTTGTCCAGACAAGATTACCACATATTCTCTAGGAGTATATGCGAAACAGAGAAGCCAGAAATACAGGTTTTTAAAATATTTTTTTTAGATGCTATTTTTTTAAACTGCATAATGAAGGCAATCCCACTGTGAAGCTATACATACTCAGTGTTTGAGGTTGAAGAGCAGAAAGTAGTGCCAGTCTTATGCAGATATGTTGACACAAGAACTGTGTGAGCATCAGTGCTTTGGGCCTGAAGAAGGATGTACAGATCTTAACTTAAATTTTATCATGGCTTGGTCTGCACCTGCTAAAATTTTCGCAAGAGTTTCAGGTTAACACGCCCAAAACACTCTACTATGAATCAGGTGATTTATGTTTAGTTGCAATTCCAGATCTGCAAAACTGGCATGAGTATAGGCTTTGGAATGCAACCCTTATACAGGCAAGCTGTCTTTGGTTTCAGGTTTCTTAGAGACTTACATGTGAAATTGTTTGATTGCATGAATTGATGCCTCTAACAGATTCAGCAGCAGTGATAGATGTTCTTTAGTATTACAGCACAAACTAATGCCCACTGTAACTCTGTTTTAGTCACCAGAGTTATATTAGGTTGGAGCTGGGCCTCTTTTCCTCAGTGTTGTCTCAGTATGTTTATTCTTCCTTTAATGCCATGCCTAGATCCAACAAGGATATTTTTGTCTGTGGAATAATCCGATTATTTTTTTAAAAGATATGACATCATAAAGAAAATATAGAAGCCTCGGTACATCTTTGGTAATAGAGTTATTTCATTTTCATTTTAGATTAACTGCTTCATGATGCATTTCTTTTCTTATGCTTGGTGTTATATTGTTTTATTTTGCTTTATAAAAAAAAAAAAAACCAAATTCTTGATTATGCAAATAATTGTGAATAAATCGTCTTCTGTATATTGTCATGTGGTTCAAGTACTTGAAGCTTTGATTTATCCTTCAAATTGAGCATCTTTGGTAAAAAATTTAACGGAATAGCATTTTTTCTTTGTTTAAAACTCATTGTTATTGAATCTTGAATTTTTATTCAGATGGAGTCATGCAAGTAAGAAAGACTCTACTTCTGTCCTCATGAATTAAGAAAGCATTTACTCTTCTGATGCCATAACTCTGATGGGCGGGATTTGTATAGTTAAATATATGCTGAATTATTTTCAGCATAAAGGTTAATCTGTGGCTTTTTGAATCCTTGCATTTTTGTAGTAATGTAGGAACTGGTTTATCACTTCACTGGTTTAATATTCAATTTTCTTGGAAATGTGTTATAATGTTAACTCTTATGGACATCAAGATGATTAGAGTATATTAGGCTCTCTCCACTGTTTAACAGTGAGAAAATAGGGGGTGGATCCAACTTGTCTGCACATAGCTCCATTGTAGGCTCTTCATGCCCTGCCCTATTAACTTCCCAGATAATGTAAGGTTCTTTTGATCAGACTAACATATAAAATTTACTAAAAATCAAAGGCGCTAGTGTTTTGAGGGTACTGACTTTCTCATCTCCTGTAATAAAATCATAATGAGTAATCACTTGAACTATTTGATATACAATTCAATTAAATAAACATCTGTTGCCTAAATTGAGTGTTTTACTATTCTATTTTAATTTCGGGAAAAAAAAATTATAGAGTGTTAGGAACATGAAGCATTATGTAATGTAAAGAAGTCAAATGTTTTTAACTTCAACCCAAATCACCAAAGAAAGCAATACAGAAACATTAAAAGGATCAGAGCAAATACGTCCTTATACAACTTAGTCAATAACATCTGGAATTAAAATATCAAGAGTGCAGATTATGAAACTGCATCACTGTGATCCTTCTGATCTACATGATATATCAGAAAAGCAAGAACATAATTTTTCTATTCTTGATACTGCATTTTATGGTACATTGTTTCAAGGCCTGGTAGCAGTGCCTTAGAAAAAAATACATTTCACTTTAGTATCTCTCAAATAAGTGATACTTAGGAGAATCAGAGATAGTTTTCTGTTTTTTTTTGTCTTTGTGGCAGAGGGAGACATAAAAATAAACTAAAATATGTCAACTAAGAACTTTTTTTTTTCCCCTTTGGAAAGACAATTTTAGTGTTGTATGCCCAAGGCTTGATTTTTTTTTTCCTCAAGCTCTTTAGTAGGAAGGTAGATGAAGGATAACCTTTGAATTAAATGAGCTGAAATGTTTGAGAGAGCTTGTTCTAGTATTAGGCTTGTTTCTAGATATATTTATATACTTATTCCAAGAAATGCTGAGTTTTAGGCTGAATAAATGTGAATGAAAAATTGGTGAATATCTAACCTAAGTTTTAGGTTTGCAAAAAGTAAAATTTTCATAGCTTAGAACTTCAAATAAATATTCTAAACAGTGTGATTGCGTGAGGAGAAAAGATGTTCTCTAGAAAGTTATTGAAATATTTTTCTCCTATACTTAGTTCCCAAGACAGGATCTATAGTATTACATAATGCCTTGACAAGACCAGAATGTAGCTAGGCTGACTGAAGAGCAGAACAGGAATGGTATTATTACTTGAGGTCTTTTTATATTTATCTTTCTTTAGAAGTTTTAGACCATGGGTGTCAACCATTTTTGGTTTGCCTAGGCTGGGTTGGGTAAAGAGGAATTGTCTTGGGCTGCATAAAAAATATATAGTTAATATACATAAGTAATAAAGCTTACTTATTATATTTTATATTAAGACGTTAAAAAAAAAAGAGAGAGTA
The DNA here is from genome assembly GCF_019238085.1 of Lagopus leucura. Taxonomy (NCBI): domain Eukaryota; kingdom Metazoa; phylum Chordata; class Aves; order Galliformes; family Phasianidae; genus Lagopus; species Lagopus leucura. Next base: position 15,356,923 of record NW_024962334.1, read on the forward strand.
ACAAATGTAGGATATTTTAACCTTGTTTTTTCTGAAACTAGGTTCTGATTTGATGTAAGTGGTCAACATTCTTGGTGAGGTCTCAAGGAATTCATGAGAGATTTCTGATTAAATTTTACTCTCTTATTCAATGAATGCTCAGGACATGAGCAAAGTGTGACTGTGAAGCAGGGGATATTTATCTCTGGTAAGGCTAAGCTTATCAAAGTCTAGTAGAGACATGATCACATTTTTGAGTGGAATATCTGATTGCAACTCTATACATTCCATTTGAAAATTAATAGGTTGTGCTTTTATATCAACTGAAATTGGAGTCAAAAATATAGCAAAAGAAATGATGATTTTTTTCTTGGCAATCTTGAAACCTATTGAATTCCTTTATCAGAATGGAAAGCATGGCTGTATATTTTTAATGACTCACATGTTTAGGCAATATATCAAAATGCATAAAATTATTTACTACAACCTGACCTTATCATAATTTAATTTCAAACACTATGCTTTAAAGCATAGCACAGATAAGTTGATTTTCACCTAGAAGATGCAAATGTAACTCATATAAATGAGCAGTTAAATCCACCAAAAATGCTAAATCTGTGGCACAAATTTTATTTCCATAAATAACTTGATTTCATTTTGCAAATCATAAATTCCTTTTAGCATTTTACCCCAACTTAGTCACCTTACTTCAGAAAATAAATGAAGTCCCAAAAGTTATCAGTCATACTTTTAAGGAACATCAGTATTTTCATCTATTGCTGAAGTAGTATAAAATTTGAAATAATAGTTTTACTCTCCAAACTTTTTCAATAAATTTTCCTGTTTCTTCAGTTAACCTGGCTATAGCCTGGTGAGTCAAATTGATTGTAGAAAGATAAGTTTTTAACCAAGACAAATTTCCATGCATTGCTTAATAAACTTACCACCAGTAAATGTTTTGGTATTTTTGAAATGATATTTGCTATCACTTAATTAACCTTTGTAGTAGAGTTCTTCTGACTTGTAATAAAAAAAAAAAAGATTGAGGTGACAGACATTTTTCAGTTCTGCTATTCTGTCTTTATGAAGCATTCTTTGATATGCATCAAACTTGGCAGTGTATTTTTGCATATAATGTCTTACTGAATTTTAATTTTTGAAAACTGACATATTTCCTTGCAAATTACGTCTAGTGCCATATTTGTCTCGAGAAAAAATGCTCATCTGTCCATTTTGCATCAGAAAACCTTCATCCACTATTTTCCTTTTTTTAAAATTGTTTTCTTTTAGGATGGCATTAGGTAGATTGAAAGATTATTCTCAATAATCACTACGTTTTACTCACAAAGAGGCACACTGTATGTAGCGCGTAGTTCCACATGGGTTTCGGCTCAGTATAAATGTGGTAGGGAGGTGTGAAAGGTGGAGTTAGCACTGCACTGTGCCTTCCCCTTGTCCTGGTTTCAGTGTTAACAGCACAAAGATTATTTGACTGTTGCTGAGTGATGAGTGCATACTTGGAGTGGGGGAAGAGCCACCACCATGTTGGCATAGGGCTGTGGGCAGCTTGCTTACTCACTGTTTTGGGCTGCATGAGGCCCTTGGGATGTAGGTTTTGGATATGCCTGTTTAAAGCAGTTCCTGGCCTATATAAAAATACAGATAAATAGTGTTTGTCCCTTCCACTATGGTTTGCCATACCTAACCATCAGTGATATAAATACATCAGAATGATAAATGTGGAGGACAGAACATTCCTTTCTGCCTTTTATAAAAAGTGCCAACTTATTTATTCTTATTTTTAGAAGTTCTCCCCTATAAAATATTTTGTGAAGATATACAAGTTACTATCTTACAGACTTCTCTTCATGGACATCAGCTGTGTGGTCAACTCTGAAATGGATGACAAAATCTCTGTCAGAACCTACAAAAATAATTTTCTTTCTGGATAAGGAAAATGTTCTGAATAATAATGTGAATTTTTCATGAAGGGATTTTTTGTGACAAGATAAAAAATGTTCCTAAATTCTCCTAAGATAAAAAAGATAGATAAAATAGAGAAAATCATTAAAAAAAAAAAAAAACCAACCTCAAAGAAATACAAACCGTTATGCCTGGCTCTTGGTGAATAATTTATGCTACTAAACTGAAACCTTGTGTGTAAATATAAGTGGATTATAATCAATAGAATTACCCACCAATGAGCGCAATTTGTGTTAGCCAGGGGCAGGGATTCCCATTCATTAAATCTGCGGAGTACATGCCTTTATCTATTTCCACGGATGCAGCCTGGAGCATCCAGCATGTCATGGATTAGATAAATTGGGCCTGTCATGTCTGTGATTCTGGAAAATAGGACAAAAATTTATTTTGTCCTTTGTGTCTTGTTGGCAAAAGCAGTGGTACTTTCCTTCCATCTATGGAGAATGACAGGAGAAAATTTTCCTTTCTTGTTAAGTGTTTTTGAAATTCCAGGCACACACAGTGCAAAACTGGAGTCTGTCAGCATTTTCACAGGTATCAAAACCATAGTTGGTTTACTAACTTCCACATATTCTAGTTCTCAAACCTATTGCCTGATTCAACTCTCAGATGTAGGATTGCCAAAGAAATTTCCATAGCCTTTATTTATAAATAGACATTTTATGAGAACTTCTTGACAAAAAAAAAAATAATCTGTTCACTTTCTCAGAAAGACACTAGCCCTATGGTTGACAGATTTATGTAGGATGCTGGAAATGCAAGCTAAGTTCTTTTCTGAATTTAATAGACGTTTACACAAATATAAGTCACTCTGAAAAGAGATCATTGTGCGATTGCCTCAGTTAGTCAACAGCCCAAGCTCTGGGATGCTTCCCTGAGGCCTTGGGAATTTATAGGGCAGACTTAAATATGGGCACTTGATTAAAATATGGTCCTTAATTTCGTGCCATTTTTTAAAACTTTTATAAGGGTTTGCAACCATAATAACTAGGCATAATAGTGCAGTTTACATACAGATCTGTAGAGAAGATGAATTCTGAAGAACTTTATCACAGATGAAGATTCAATATGTTTTTTGTCCCTCTTCTGTTTACAGTCAGTGGCATCCTGAAGAAAAGCATCAGCAAATATTTCAACTTCTTGCCCTTAATATCATCTTGAAGGCTTTATAATTTATCAGCACCTGCACTCCTTTCATGGTTTCCCCCTTGCTAAACCCAATGCTCGGAACTGCAATCTAGAATTTCTAATCACTTGTATCTCCAGCTTTTGTCAAACAAATAGGGAATGACCAATGTACTGCTCAAAAAAGCAAAGATAATAAGAAAGTCAGTGATGATTTGCAGTTTGTGGTGAATTAAATGACTCATCTCTTCATGCTGGAAGGCCAGTATCCTGTTAGTGTGTATGTTTTTGTGTTTCATGTGTGCCTGACACTTGTTACTGTACTTAACCTTCAATTTGTGGCAGTAAGGTAACAAAGCAATGTCTGATTTTACATCTCTGTAAGATGATATAAGTTAAAGTGAGCTCAACTACTTAATGCTGAGGGGAGTAATTCTGATCAAATTGCCAGGTATTCAGGTAATACTAAGCAGAAGGTAGGAAGATATTTCTGCCCTTGGACTGCAATTGGCCAGTTTATTAATTTATTTAATTATTGCCTGCTGAAGAATACCCAGAAATTAGTCACTGTTGACACAGCGCACCTTTGATTCAAAGAGGGCATAAAAGGTCTGTTCCAGTAAGGCTCAAGCTTAACAGTTAAATACACTTTTTATCCTTTCCTTTCCTCATCTTTGCAGGAACAACAGACTGCAAAGAACTGTTTTTTGCTTTCCCTCTCAACACAAAGCAAGGGTTGCCTGCTAGAATAACTTCAATTTTTCATCAGCTTATTTTTCCAGAAAGTTATGGTCACAGAGCCTCAGGCTCTTATGTTTTTGTTTTTTGTTGTTGTTGTTTTGTCTTGTTTTGTTTTTGCACAAACAGCTCTATCTCCTGAGGGCTGAACTGGTTTAGTTTCATTAAAGTCTAGAGGAGGTTTTATGAAAAGTAATGGGTTGGGGTTTAGAGACAATCAGGCCATGTGATCTACTAATTTGTTCTGATCTTATTCTCTGAGAAAGAATACTGTCAAATATATTTGTGTTTTCTCGTTTGATTTACTTTTCTTTTAGAACTTCAGATATTTCAAGTGGGAATTTTATTGGTGAGAAAAGTACCTAAGTCAAATAACTTGAAGTATTTTTAGTTTAGGAATGCATGTGTGAAAAAAATAAAATTTTGTATAATTTTTTAAAAATATTTTTCAAGCTGCCATGAACTGAACGGTGCTTTTTGCCTCTCCTTTAAAACATGCTTTGATCTGGTGTATCTGTTACTGTATTTCATTATCCGTTCATAAATCCTGTGCAGCTGATCCTCTCTCCTCATTAATGTTCAGTAAGAATTGATACCATTTACCCTTTTGTCTACATGTGAAAGACCATAAACATAATCATTTTAAGCATTTATGTGGGCTAGTTGTGTGAATCAAAATTCTGAGGCTGTAATAGTTCCTGATGTATAAGCATTTTTATTTATGCATGGCAAAGACTAATGAAAAACATGTATCCTAGTAGCTGTTTATATATTTTTATGCACAAATATATAGGCTGGCATATACTTCTGCGCATATACTTGTGCTGTGAAGTCAGTTTACTTGGTAATCTTGCCCCAGTCTGTGCAACAGTGGCATATATTCATTCACTGGGTTACAAAATGTCACAATTCCTATTGAGTGTTATCTGTAAGGACAATGCGAAGTGAATGTATAGAACTGCAGATGACTCTTTTCTCAACACCTTTACCTGCTTCCTTCCCTCTCTATCCGTGAATCAAACTTTGACCTGGGCAGACTTCACTTCTTTGACTGCAGTTCTGCCATCCTTCTCCTAACCTGGCAACATCCCAAGTCTATTTACCTATTTTCAATGAAACAACATTAGTTTGACAACTAACAGAACAAAGTGATGCTCCTCAAGCATGCAAGGAGTATTGACATGTTCACTTACGCTTGCGCTATGCAGTTAAAATGTGTAAAAATCTACTTCAAGTGAATTATTAATAAAACTTGGCTATATTAAGCTTTTCCAAGGCTAAATCAAAGAGGCATTGCTGCACTGCACTATCCTCATATCCACTGTGCTACTACGACGTGTCCATTTCATGAGATTAGTTATTTATTTGTCTCAATTGTATGCCTGTTTCACTTGATGCATAGACATCAGAAGTTAATCATTATTTCTTTCTTAAGCATACTTTTGAAAATGACACTGCAAAATTTGTACGTAAATTCATCATAAAAATGAAAAAAAAAATTGAAAATCTGTTTGCAAAATTGTATCCTGTTTGGTAACCATTGGAAATCTGTGCTTATTATACAATAAAAGTGACTTTCATATAAATATTAGAAAAATCTAACTGGAGAATATACTGAGTCAAAGATTTTTTTTAATGTCAGAAAGTGTAAAGCTTTAAAATTATTGTGCTTTTTATAATATTTAGATCAGGCTTGTATTTTTAATTCATTTATTTACTGTGATTTTTTTCTTTTGTTATGGTTAGGATCTGTTAGGACTCTGACTCTAGAGAACTCAGCTTGACTATGAATGAATGTACAGGCTGGAAATCACATTATGAGTTGCTGCTTTACATGGAATTAGCTAGCCAAGAGGAATATCTTATAGTCAGAAGAAAAAAAAAAAAAAAAAGGAAAGCTGGTGTTCTCTGATATCCAGACAAAGTTTTCTTTTCTGGCATTACTGCTTAGTGATAAGAATGTTGAGATAATGCTGTAGCCCACTTCAGGCATGGCAGGCTTTTAATTTCTTTGGACTCACCTGCTTACTAAAGAAAGAGTAAAGTTGCACAACACATGTGCAGCCAGGGAGGAACTTTGGAACAGATTTCTTGAATCTGGGTGAAAGTGTGTTCTTTTCATTACGAGACTAATCTGCTGAAGTGGTCATAGCACAAGATTTAGGACCTATGGCTCATTTTCTTGGTCTTCCACATTGGTAGGTGATTTATGCTGTCTTGGTTTTATAGCTGAAAAATTTAGTTAATTTCTTAATAAATGCGAGTATCTTGACAACTGATAACAGAATTGTACGGAGAAAAATAATGTTTCTTAAAGTTACCAGGCATTTTTCACTTTATTTTATTCTTTAAGACAGATGCAAATCGAAAGTTTTTGCATGCTCAAGAAGATAAGAGCTGAAGGTCTTGAATGTTTTGCTTGTTGGTCTCTAAAGCCATGATGCTAGCACTCTTGATCTATTTCCCTGTTAGCTATTGTGGTTGGTGCTTGCTATGGATGGCTGATAATAAGCAATGTGGCCAAGCTGACAGATTTCTTCTTGTTTCCTTCTAAGTGAAGCAGACAGAACTTAACAGAAAGTGGAATACTTGTTTGGGATCATTTAATTTTCAGTGATTTAATGGCTTCCAAATGGGGGGAATAGTTGCACGTGCGCACACACACACACTTATCTTACCAACTGTAATAAAACCTCAAAGGATTCTGAAGAGCTCAATTATATAGGACATGTCCCCCTTGCTGAAATAAAAAGCTTGATTGATGCTCTCATGTAATTTATAATCCATAGAAGATGTTGCCTGTAGAGCATTAGTAGAATTCATTGCTAGGTAGTGTTAAATATAGAAATTAAGGTCATGCTTTTTTTAGTATATTTTGTTTAACAGAAGTAATTTGATTTATTAAAATGTTTCCTGTGGGCCATACTATATTCTAGATATAGGGTTCGAATGTGACTTCAAGTTCAGAGAGGCTTTGACATGAGCTTCCTTCTTCCTTGAGAGGATATGGTCTACACAATTCTGCTTGCTTTGTTCCTATTCGGACAAGCTAGGCCGTATTGTCTGTAGATCAGGCACAACTTTCCGTTATTGCACGTGGATAATGGCAGTGGAACAGGGGGGAATAAAATCACAAGTAGGGAGTGGGAACCTGAGCTTCTTTATCAAAAGGGCAATAATTAAAGGAGTATTCACGTGAATTCATGTCTTTATTTTCCCTGTTCTCCATTGTTAATAACAATTTTATGGTATTCTACACAACTTAAAAAAACAATTAAAGAATATACTCCTTTAGGTAGATTACATTTGGGTACATTTTCAGTCAAAAATCTTGTGTTAGCACATACAATTTTGAATTTTTAAAAATGCTATGATTGTAAAATTAAAAAAAAAAATGCATAGCTGGAGGCTTCTAAAGCTAATAGAAGCTAATAATAAAAATAAAGAGTTCTTTTCATAAGCTAGCTCACTTTGCAAGAATCACAGAACAAATATTGTCTCTAGACAAAATAATACTTTGAATAGCAGCAAGTGACCAGAGCTGAATCAAATTTTCCAGGTGAATAGTGTGTGTGCAGAAAAAAATGCACTCTATAAATAAATAGTGGGTACTGAGTTGTGCCAAGCTGCAAAGGGTTTTAGGAACCATGAACATACTTTTGTGGTGAGTCGTACTGAATTGGTGTAGTTTGGATTTTTGTAATTTGCCAAAATATAAATAATAAAAAAAAGGGTTAAGTATTTAAGCGACAAGTAAAGAACTTCATTTGAGGTGCAAGAAATACTGTAGTAAGATAGAAATACTTCACTTACATAGGGATTTCTTTTTTTTTTTTTTTTCTCCTCTAAATATTGAGGGGGGCTTTTCAGCTTTGGCCAGTGAACTGAAAAAACTATTAATCATGGATCTCCATAGCTGAAACAATGTTGCATTCATTCTCTTCAAAGTGACTCCCTACTGCTACGTTTGCTAACATCAAAACCTCTGAAAGAAGGGCTTATATTGCCACACAGTGTATCTGATCATCAGGTTGTCTCAGAAAAGCCAGCAGGAGAGAAGCTGATGCAACTTCATTCTGAGAGCTCTTCCTTTCCAGTGAGTGTCAAGTGCTTAAAGCTGTCATCTTCTCTTCTCTTCTCTTCTCTTCTCTTCTCTTCTCTTCTCTTCTCTTCTC
>NW_024962334.1:15365011-15470923 GCF_019238085.1 Lagopus leucura
TTTTTTTTTTCCTCATGAAACTAAGTGGAATCACATGAAACAGTATTGTGTTTAAAGGTAGATATTATAATGCTTCAAGTACATTTGAGAGCATTTTATGGTGCAAATGCTCTCAGAAAAAAAAGTCCTCTTAACAATGTAGCAGTTGAAATCACTTTAAGATCCTCATCCTCTCTTCTGCAAAAAAGAAACAAAGCATGCAAAATAAATAAATAAAAATGGATTAAAAAAAAAAAAAACAAACAAACAAACAAAAAACAAACCACCAACAACAACAACAAAGAAAAACTCAGAAGAAACTGAGTTCTGAAACTATGAGTGGGAGTGGTCAGAACATAAATTTCATGATCAATAAATTCTCAACAGACATCGTGTTATTAGGTAGCACATTATGTCATTTTCATCCATTTACAGTAATATGGGGATAAGTATAAGCTATTAAAATAAAAGATTCAAGATTAAAATATGTATCCATACATGTAGATAAAACACACCAGTTGTATGTGAGCTTTCTGTATTATGAGTTCATATTTTAATCACTTGAATATAATAAGTACTCACAAGTAACGTGGTATTTAGGTAAACCCTGCTCTACCTGATTTAGATGGCACTGCTTGTAATGGAACTGAATTTACCTTAAAAATGGCAATCTAGCAGTTCTTTAGCAGATCTTACTAAATTAAGCTGTTCCAAAATTGGAAACCGTTCTACCGCAATGGAAGGGGTATCCTGATGACAGTGGGTTATAACAAAATTACAAATTACATTAAGCTAGAATATTCCTCAAAGCCAGATTTGCAATTCATATCACATTGCCTGTATTACATTCTGAAGGTTATTCTTTTGTATTTGAATGTCTTTAAATTTCCCAGCTTAGCAGATTGTGTGAAGACATAAATGGTGTGTCTACTGTTTTTGAGATAGAAAACTCATTATCTTTCATGTCTAGCCTACCATTCTTAATTGGTTACATCTTTATTTTGATTAGGAAGAAAATTCATTCGTGCCCACTCTGCCTTTTCTTTGACCCACAGGCAAATTAAATTTGTAAAGATTTTAAAGTTCTAGCTGGAACTCAGTTAACCAATTGTAAACTTCTTAGCTTTTATCAGAACATAAACTCCCCCATGCCCCTTTTCTTTAAAATAGTCTAAGCAAATAATCCTCTTTTGGCTCAAGCTCTCTAAAATATATTTTAATCCTTACTGTGTGTATACTGACAGATAGTAGGATCCTGCATTAAAAATAAGTTGTTTTTACCCTTTAAGTTACCCTTTAAGTTACATGAAAATTACCTTTTAAGCTAGAAATTGATACATTCCCATCTATTCGCACTGAATCATGTGAATTTGAAAGGTACTCTGAGCTTCTATCAAGGCAGAGTGTGTACATTTTTTTCACCTTCAGTAAGCTTTCATAGAAATATTTGGAGAGGTGGGTGATGAAGAGAAAACCTTGGGAATATCCAAGTGCTGCAGAAATGACATTATGTTACTGGAAACAAATAGACACCAGGATAAATGGGAAGTTGAATATTGGTTTAGGATGATTCTGTTGTATGGAAGGTGACTGTACCCTTGGCAATGAAGGGACATAAAAAAGAAAATGGAATTCTGGAGAGACTTTTTTTTTTTTTCCACTTGGTTTTTTTTGGTGCTAATAATGATAGAACTACAAAAAAAAAATTAGATTAATGAGGCATGAATTTAGAGCTCCTGCCTGGTTTGCATAAAACCTTCACGTTCCAAATGCATTATAAAAATTATCTAGACTATCTGTGTCTACAAAATTTGAAATTCCTTAGATCTGATTGTTTTTTCTGGAAACTAAACTTAAAGTACAGCTTAAGAGATCTGTGAACGACAGCATGCAGAAAGAGAGGTTATGCAGGGAAAGATGTTGCATATCTTTCTCAATAACTAAGTCACAAAATGTTGCTGTATGCAGTTGCCAGTTTGTTAAGCAGTACATTAGGGCCTGTGAGAGACAGGATTCTGGATGTCTTTCCCCAGAAACTTCCTGAAAATGTTATTTGTTATTCCTTACATATATATATATATAAATAATAATAATAATAAAAGCCTTATAATGTCCGTCAATCTTAGGTTTTTCTTTTGTTTCCTTGTGTATATTTTGTCTTTGTGCTTTTCTTAATTCAGATGTTCTGAGGCCCTACAGCTATGTATATGATTCTGAATATCTGAGGGATTTTCCAAGTGAACTGAGCAGAAGAATTTGCATTAGAGACTTTCTTATCAGAAAGTTATTTCAGCAGAGCATTTTTTTCCCCTCAGAACTACTTTTGTTATTGTTTGGATTTCTTTCTTTCTTTTTTGTTCTGACAATATTAGAACTTAGTATTTTTAAAGAAATTTGTTTCTTCTTTTTGGAATGACTTCTCATTTTGAAATCTATTTTTAGTTCCATAGTGTCAATGTCAACAATGTCTCTAAAGTCAAATACTAACCATAACCCTAACCCTAACATTTTCCAAATGTCTTGAATCTTCAGTATCCTTGGACTCTGAATGGGTTGGAAAGACTTGTTTTCTTTACAAAGGTCTTAGACTATGACTTGCAAGACTGAATTTGTAAATTCACACTGTATATTTCTATTTCAAGGAATTTTAGCATGCTATTAATCAAATGCAACTTTAGACTGTATTGCCTTGCATTTTGGGGGGATTGTATTTCTTGGGTCATGCCCTGAATGCATGTCACTTCAGGCAGTGATGTCTTAGTGAAAATCAGGACACCAAACACAGTCTAGGGACAAAGACAGCATGATTTGGGATGGTATCAGCGCTTTTATACTCCCACTGTTGCTGACAGGAAGTTTGTGAAGAGGTTGTCCATTGTTATGGTGATCAGCAACATTTCAGCTGCACAAGGAAAGTTGTGGAAGTTCTTCTGTACAAGCTTATCATACTCTACACCAGAAGAGTCATAAGCAATCGTTTTATTTCCTCACCTCAAACTGATGTTCATCAACATTCCATAATGAAGAAAGCACACAATACGTGCCCAAAAGTTACTTTCTAAGTATGCTGTTGTCCCACATGGCACCTCCTAGTTATAAAGTGAATTCTCTTTGGAGTTTTACAGCACGCCTACTTTTTTCCTCTCTGATTTGTTTTCTTGGCTCTCTTATTTTTCTTCTGTTGACAACATTTCTTCCCTTCATACTTCTGTCTATACAATGAGAATTTTTCCACATTTGTTGTCCAAAAACTCATCTCACTGGGATTCTATTCCTCTTTATTTCTATTCTAATGAATTCAAAGGGAAATATTTAAGATTGATATTCCCAAAAGTTGTGAAAAGGTTTTTCAGTTAAGTTGAGTCACAAAAGTGGCTGCCATTGATTCGGGTTTTTTCTTGCTGTTAAATGTGCTCTTATTACATGGAAAGAGAATCTAATTTCTGGCGCCATAAAAATTACTGTTACTTTTAAGTGAAAGGTCAAATATATCGGTCACATGTTCTATCATTAAAGGACAGTACTGAGAAATCAGAGAGCAGCTGTGCTCCTGAACTTGCTCATTTTCTGTGCCACCGTAACCAGGACTGGGGTAGACTTTAAACTGTTCCAGAGGCTCTGAGCCCCAGCCAAGGTCTTGAAAAGCTGGCTGAATTATTCCTTTTAAATTGTGTTCTCGTCCCCAGATGACTTTTCGCAGCGTTGGCTGGCAGTGGCAGGTGGGTGAGTGCCTAATCATGCAGCAGGGAAGAATCACAGGAAGAACTTTTCCATCTTTCATAGGCTGATATCTGAGAGTATGGGATAGCTGTTCCATTGCTTTAGGTAATCTGAATCTGGAAGGCTGGAACACTCTCCTTCGTAGCAACGAGATAGCACATCCAAAGTGCTGTTTCCCCAAGCATAGGTGATATTTCTTAACCTAGTTTGCATTTACATCTGTGAGTTGGAGGATATTTAATCAGCTTCAATTTCCTTGCTATTGTCAGGCAAATGCTCACCTTGGCAATTCTTCGTGTTTCTGTACAATCTCAGGTACAACCTAGAGACTTATTTGTAAATTTTGTTGGAGCAACAGTTTCATTTTGTGATATGTAAATGCTTTAAATGAGAAAAAATATTTTTTTTCCAGCAACTGAAAAAAGTCTTTATGGGGCTTTTCTTGTACAGAGGGAGTAAGACTGGACTGTTCAACATCACTTTATCATCTTTCTGGCCTGTTTATTTTTATGCCATTTTTGTAATAATTCAACGGGAACTTAGCATTTGCCAAAACAGTGATGTTCTTGAAATACCTGATGCTTCTATGATAGTTAGCCATGGAAAATAACAGGGTTTTCTTTCTGCTTTTCTGTTGTCTATATTCTTTATCAACTGTACTCAAAAGTTTTGCCTTAACACTCTTACACTGAGGTAAGTAGACAAATGATTTCAGAAATGACAGTAATTCTTGAGGAAGAAACAGCATGAGTTTGGAGTGAACCTTAAACTAATGCCTTTGGTTTACTTGTAATGCTTTCCTTTCAATAGTCGGTAGTGAAATACTTTACAGATATGTTGAAAGTTGGAAAAAAATATCACACAGACACAAAAATAAACAACAACAACAAAACCAACCAACCAAACAAAAAAGAAACAACTATAATTGTCTGTGAAAACTTGGCTTCTTGGCTCCCATTGAATTTATACCTAGAAGTAGAACTGTGGTGGTCTGCTACAACTGATTCATTAAATCTTGTGCTGTTAGTCCTCAAATAGAAGCAAGAAATTGCAACCCTTCTTAGCAGATTTTCTGACCAAATATGGAGAGATTCTGTATATCACTCTGCGTACTTTAAGTTTGTGCTCTTAAAGAATGTATGCAGTTCATCTGATAGGCTGCCTTTATGCTTGAAAGAAAAAAAGAGAAAGGGTTTGCTGATCTTTCTCTCTGATGGCATATCTGCCTGTGTCTGTGTTCAGTGAGTAGGGCAAAACTCCCTTTATGTTTTCTTTAATGTTTTTTATATACTTACCAGCAGGTTTTTACAGTCTGCTTCCTGCCTTTCAGATTAAAAGAACACTGGCATATTTTAACAGTTTCATTGGATCCATTTATTAACAGTCTTTAATTAAAAGGGAATTAATGTTTTGGAGTGCAACCAAAACATAGAAAGTACTGAAAGCAGAGGACAGGCTTGAACCATTTTGGCTTTCAGATGCAAGGGGCAAATAAATGTGTATGTCAGGAGCATTCAAAACCCCAAATTTTGGTGACAGCTCAACTTGTTTGTGTTTTAGGTTTGTATTGATCAACTGTTAAGGCAGCAAGTAGGTTGTGCTTGACAAGATTAAGCTTATTTGCCAAGGGTTTAATTAAATAAATCAAAAGTCTGCAAATGACAGCTTTTGCTGAGCAAAACAACCTGTTGTTGTCCTTTTTCTTCTGTAGTAGTTTGGCTGAGGAGGGTTGAATAATGGTTATGGGGTAAAGCACTGAAATTGTAAGTGAATGAGACTAGCTGAGTTCTAAAATGAAGTCAGATGTATTGAGCTATTGTTTCAGATAGTTCAGGGAGATAAATGGTTTAATGGCTAATTTTAAACAATAAAGAATGGATACCTGCAGTTCCTGGCAAAAAATTATGAACTACAGTCACTGAGTCAGCTGCACTCTTTCACAATAACACAGTGATTTTTGTGGACAAATAAAAATGTATGTTTAATATTATTTATATTAATGTACCATAAATGCATGGTTAATATTATTTTTGTTTATTTTACTCTTGTATTTTTACTTAGTTATTATTATCATGTTACTTGCTGAATGCCTTCTGTCTCTTTCTACATATAGGTGGTACATGCCAGAGTCCTGCTCTTCCAGCCCTAGTGCGTCCTCCTGCTCCACCTTTGCAGCCATCGCTGGATATTAAACCATTTCTCCCATTTCCTCTGGACACTGCAGCAGCAGTCAATCTCTTCCCCAACTTCAATGCAGTAAGTACAGTCCTAACAGTTACTGTCCACTTTCAGTGAGCCATGGTTTCCATAGAAGGCTCAAAAGGGCACAAAGTGGAGTTTTATGTACTCAGTTAAACCTGGAATATTCTCTCCCAGTACTGAGGGCCAAATAGCTCTTCCAGATACACTGGTAGACCATAAATTAGAACCTAGCTGAGTGTTAGCCAGAAATAATGTAGAAGGAAAAAATGATATGATCCCAAGTGACATGCAGTAAACTTGCAGGCTATATCCAGTCCCAGGCCTTGTGTTTCCCTCTCTATTTTAAGATGTGCAGAGTTTCCCTAGCACACACTTTGCTGTAAGTGTGAAATTGTAAGTGACTCTTCGTTCCATCTCCAACACGTTTCCCAAGAAATACCTAAAATTTGCACATCAGAGAAAAATTTACTTTTTTTTTTTTATAACAGATAAAACTGTTTGGGCAATTTAAGCATGCTTAGACAGCAGTAGCTGGTATAATAGTTATTTCATTGGCATACAATCTAGTGCATTTATTTTCAGATTAGAATATGTGGTTTTCGTACCCTTTAAGTTAATGCAAGGTTAGATTATTCTTCAAGAATTTCTTAACTTAGTCATACTTGCTGTGAATATACATGGAGCGCTCTGAAAGTCATGCCTCCTATTTATTTCCATAGAAACTATAACAGATACAAAGAGCATAACAACACTTGGATAGAGCAAATTCTCAGCTACAAAACAATATTTTTCAGCATATTTACTCCTGTTAGCCTATTAGCGTATCTGAGCTGAATGAGAGACTTTCCATTTAATGGCGTGACAGCTGTTCATAGCCATGTAGAAAGTAGCTTGTCTTCCACTTCACTGTTACCACTACTGATATGCGCCACCCGCTGCTTCACTGTGCTCACGTGCACAGTTAGATCACCATAAACATTCACCAAATGTCAGTGAATGTCAATAGGTGCTGCTTTCTCTGCATGTAAAAATTTAGTTTCACATCTCTTCTTCATAAATGCTTCCATGTCAGATATCACTCTGTCAGAGTGCCCCTCTGCTGCTATCTGTCCCATGGCAACAAAATGTAATGGAATATTGGTGGGAAGGCTCAACCTCTACTGCCATACCAACCACATCTGCCCCTGATGATGTGGGCTGACATAATAGAATAGGAGGCACTATTTTTGGAGAAGCTCTTGGCAAAATCTGATTATTACTTCAAACGATTATTTAATTAATTTTGTCTTTACAAAATTGCTACTTTTTAACTTCAAAATGCCGTAGGATTACCTTTTTTTTCATTTACCTGTACTTTTTATAGGGAAAAAAGAATAGGAATGTGTTTGCTTAACTACTCTGAGAGAGGGGTGGAAATTGCTATGCCAAAACAATTCTAATTAACATATGACAGCATCATAATTAAGAGTAGTGAAAGAACACACCCATCCTAGAAACAAAAAGAAGAATTAAATGTTAATTTCTTTACCTTTTATGGATGCACATTTTGTAATTGAACTAATTGTGAAAAATTTTCTGCAAGCAATTGACAGTACTATTAAGAATGAGAACCTATAAACTCTGAGTTCTGAAATGTTCGGAAGGAATGCATTGAAGAATTACTATTACAACGAAAATATTTCCAATTTTAAAATGAAGATAGGCATGAAGTCATTTAAAAAAAAAAAAAAAAACTAAGTTAAAACATTGATAACATTACAAATTAGAATTTTTTAGTATGCTTTAGATATTTTTCTTACCAATTTTGATTTGTGATAATTGCCTATATTTAATGCCATAATCCAACTGAATTTTTACGGATACTATACTAGAAATTCTTTTCTTTTCCAGGAGTTTCAGGTGGCTTTGTGGTATGTTTAGTTCTGCATAATTAAAATGTGTTCTGATATTGCTTTAGAAATACGAAGGTAAAAACTGTCTCCTATCAAAACGCTGTTATACTTGAACATCATCTTAGAAGTATCTCCTTAGGTATAAGTGCCGTAGTTAGACTTCAGAGGCTCCTCATCTCTTAAATTTTTCAGTAACCTGAGCCTAAGTTTCAAGGATAAGACTAGCAGCATTTTTAAACAATATTCTGAAGTGCATTCCCATGTGAAGCACTGCTTCCTGTGCTTTGTGGCCATCTGCCAAATTCACCTTTGCTGAGTATCTGTCCCAAGTGTGAGGATGCTGTCATCTGAGCTGCTGTCATCTGCTCAGATTCTTTGCCTTGCAATGTGACCTTTGCCTTCTCATTATGTATGCTGACATGCAGCATCACCCTCAGTGTTCCCATTTTCCTGTTGAACAGTACATTATTGAATGCTGCTATGTTTAGCTCATGTGCCAGAGCTGGTTAACAGCATCCTCCAGACATGTAGGCTAGTTAAGAAGTTCTGCATATTTCCAGAAATTCTTTCCAGGCTGATGAATCTTTGGGGATGCATCAGCTGCTGCTGGGCATTATCAGCCTAAGGAGAAGGTAATCCATGGGCCATATTAGACTTTAAACAGAATGTCTGGCAATATCTTTAAGTATGTGAGTATGAGACAGAAAAATGTTTAACCAAGAAGTGATCTGCCCTTGAACAGTTGTAGCTGTTAATAATATTCTGTATTCATTGACTTCACAGCTAAGTGGAGAAACTTTTCTATTTTTTTTTGCTAAATCAGATTAAACAGGTGGTCAGTAAATGACCAGAAATCCAGAAACCTGAACTGGATGTTCTCTCTTATGTTGTGGATAAATGAGCTTTAGCCTTGGTTTGAGACATCAAGGCCATAGATAGTATGTTAGGAAATTGATTTCCTCTTTATTTTTCTGTATTTGTGCATAAGCTGATCTATTTGGTAGCATGGTTGAGCTATTTCCAAAGAAGCTAGAAGGAATTCCAGAGTTCAGGCTATTTGCAGACCAAGCACACTTTTTAACAACTTTCCCTGGAGAAAAGCACTGATCAAAGAGAAACTGTAGTAAAAATGCAGTCATATTTCAGAGAAAGGAAGTTGTCCCTAGTTGTGGCAATTCTAACTCAACTTGGAAGTTCAGTTGTAGTTAACATAGACGTCTGGGCTAATCAGCCCAAGTTTCTTTGGAAAAGTTAACAGAGAAAGACAATTTCTCCATTTGTTCAAGTGGACAAAAATGCAAAGAATGCATCCACTCTGCGTCTCTACGTTTGGATGAGGGAAGTAAACTTAGAAAGTTCCCATTTATTGCTGTAAACTATGAGGGGCTGGCTCAGCTGCATCTATATTTGGTTAGTTGAATCTGATATTAGGGACAGGCCATAAGATATTCACATGTGATAAATTCCACTCTGAAATTATGTGACAGAAGTGCTGACATTGTATGCTTACAGAGAAATGTTCCTATTTATCAAGCATTTATACTAGCTTCTAATTATATACTGTTAAACGACTTTGAGTATTCAGATGAGCTGGGAGTAGATATTAGGAGAGGTGAAAGCATGTAATTTACTTACTCAACTTTTCATATCAGTGGAGATTCTCTTAGGGCATATATGCAAGACCTAATACAAAAAAATACTTCCTTAAGTGCATCACCAAAAATAATAATGTGTTAAGTTTCATAACATTTTTCATTCTGGTTCAGTTTATTACAAATATAAGGTTATTTTGTTTTTTTACTAATGACTTTTAGTCTAGAGCAAGTTCAGTTTTTGGTGACTGTCTCTGAGGGAAATGTTCAGCATTTCTGAAGAGGGCAAAAACTTGCATCTAGGCAGAGAATAGAGGTGATAACATGGGCTTTGAAATCTTTCCAAATAATGTCTCTGGGCACCAAGGAGGGGAGAAAGTAAAAAGTGAATAGCTTGAGAAATGCAGTGATAACCTGTGAAGTTTGAACCATTCGGTTTCATGAGGGACATTATCTATTTATACAGGAAAGCTTAAAGCAAGCAAACTCATTAAAAATCTGGTTAGCTGAGCATTTGTAGATGCTACATTCTTAATTATGAAGCAAATGGTTACCCTTAAGTCTTATGTAAAAAGAAATTTTAACAACAGAGCTGTTCAAATTGAAAACAGCAAGCTGTTGTGCAGACCCTGAAGAATCACAAGTTCATTGCGAGTTTATCTGATATAAAAAGATGAATTAAGTGTATGAGATGTAAATAGATATGAATGAAAGAGTATGACTAAAAACAATCTTTACGTAGCTTTCTAAGATGTACTCTGAAGGTCAGAGGACTAGAAAATTATTTTCCTATTCTGACAAATGTTTGAGATCATCTAGCAAACATGGAGTTTAAATCTACCTTTTCAACTGCATAGAGAGAAGTTTTAAGTCCATGTGTTTGTATGAACCAATTTTTAGAGGTATGAAGCTTTTGCAATTATACTGAATATGTATTTGTGTGTGTGCGAATGTGAATGTGGTATTCTTGCTTGCAAGCCAAAGATTGGCTGCAAAAAATTCACAAAGCATCAAAGTCCAGAAGCTAATTAAGTTATAGGAAAACACTGATCTGAGTAGCTGGACTAAGAAAAAATATTTCATCCTACTAAATGCTAGTATCAGTTCTGTCTAACTTACCTTCCTGCAGAAAAATAACTCACTCAATGAGATCTCAATTGTACCTCTTAGTCTCCAAAGTCCATCATTCTCAAAGCACAGATGCATCATCAAATAGGTTTTACTTCAGCTATTAAGCTCTCAGAATTATATATTTCAGCACCTTGATAGGCAGAATTTATAGCTTACAAATCCAGGATGTTACCAGCTGGAAAACTTGGCAGTGCATTGCTCTCCTTACTTGTTTGTCCTTTGAAGGATATGCTAACCATTTTCCTGGAAAAAAATCTAGAAATATTATGTCATGCATAGTAGATTATAACGACAGCAAGATCTGTAGTGGAAGAGGACAATAATGTAGAAGCTCTGAGTAATTTTCTACTTGTAAGTAGAAATAGTGATATTGCTTTAAAAGCTTCATACAGACTTCAGAATAAGGCCTGATCTCCTCTTTTTGCCAGTGGAAAACTTTACAAAGCAGCATCCTTAGAACAGAAACATAATTGAATTCTTGACTATCAATTTATGACTTGGAAGAGCAGTAGTAATGCCAGAATTCTATGAAATGTTGATTGGAAAGTAATTGTTTCTGTACAAGCTGTAGGAATCCTTGTTCAGTCTCCTGATTTTTCTTGATGTTGTAAATCACTAGTCTCAGGTGCAATACTCCATGTATCACTTTTCTCTAATAGTGCTTTGCCATATGGGAAAAGAGGAGAGAACAGTGGATGTTGACCCTAGATTGGAGCTCCTAAGGTAGTGCAGCTTGGGTTAGGATGCCAAAGTAGTTCGCTTTGCTTCCTGAAAACCAGCTTGTGAAACATCCTAGCAACCTCCAGGGCAGCACAAAGGCTGTGCACTCTATTTGTAGAGGTGATGCTTGTATTTGTACCTATCAGTAGGGAGCAATTACGGCTGGCTTGTTTCACTGGGAGCCACTTTTCTACATGCTCTGGCCTTGGTGTCAGGCTGTTCCTGTCATGCTGTTAACCGCTGTTACCTCATATGGACTAGAGCTCCCCAGTTTTCTGGAAATGCAGTTTTGTCCTCTTGTGGCCAACAACTAATTGAAGTGGACAATATAGAAAACCTGCTTACTGACATTTATTTCTGGGAAGAGTTATGCCAAGAATAGTGGATAAAACCTGTCAAAAATCTACCAGAAACTGTTTTTGAGATCTTTTCCTAAGGCTCTTACCCTGTGTAGGTTTTTATCTAGAAGAAAGATATTTTTTTACAGAGCTGACAAGCCAACTTTCTGGATATTTTGAAAAGATGTACCTTCTGATACTGAGGAATGGAGAAGAAATATGAAACGTTATATTTTTTGAAAAAATTATCAGTGTGAAATTTATAAAGCACGCATCCCACTCTTTCTTTTTAGTGTCTCTACATAAGGACTTTAAGTTTTCTAGCTTAATTGGAGGAATTTAATGAGACTTTTTTTTTTTCCTAATAGCATATAAAATCCTTTCAAGTTCAGTAGTGCCGGCATGCTGTCAGAATGCAGTTGATTCCAGAAAGGAATAATCAGGACAATGCAGTGGACTCAGTTTCATGTGAGTCAAAATGGAATATTGTCTCTGTAGAAAAACTTGGCAGTAAAAATACAGTCTGTGCTGCTGATGAATTTAATGTTATTTCAGTGAAAAGGACCTTCATCAGGTGGAAAATTGTACTGCACCAAATTGTTAATTTGTCAGACAAACAGAGGGGATTATTGCTTCTGGGGATATTCTTTGCATGGCTGCTCACTTACAGGTGTCAACAAACAAGGTTTTTGGCTTGCTCTTTTCCTTTCCATAGCACTGCAATTGAGCTGCAAGCTAGCTATAGTCTCCTTTATAACTCTATTGTTGTTTAGTCAAATATTTTTCAAAATATTACAAAAAAAAATTAGGTTGATTGCAAAAATCGTGTTTGGGTTCAGAAATTCTTTATTACAATAACATTTCCATCATTGGTCAAGCCATTTAATTAAAAATTCTGCAGGGGAAGAAGAATGAGTGAACACACTAAATTCTGGCAATTCAAAGTTTTTATCTGGTGCTGGCAAAAGAGGAATGAGTCAACATCAGTATGAAATATTCAGTTATTTGAATTAGCTAGATTTATTTACTGTAATTTTAAATCCTTAACCTATTCACTGAAATTAAAGTTCTGATTCTCTGATGTAGAAGAAATGTTCACAGCTTGGGAAACATGGTGAAATTAAGCTCTTATTCTTTTTTCCATTTTTGAGTCAACTTAGGGTGCTGCCAGATCTCCAGGAGCACCCTATCTTTCTTTTCCTCTATACAGCCTATACTGTATGTGATAAACAGGGAACAGAGCTCATATTATGGCTTTGCATAAATGAATGTTCCTGCGGTCCTCAGGTAATGGCTGTCTGTGATTGCATGGCTGTGATTTCCCACTGCACTTCAGAGTGGCTGGAAAATCATGTCTCAGCTATGTAGCAGTGTGATTCCTCTTATTTTCTTCGGACTTGGTGCATGGGTAAGGAGCATCCTACTAAGTCTAACCTTAGACTAAATCTAACCTTAATACTTTTGCAAACTTCTGGAAATATTTATGGCTTCTTCTTGCAGCTATCATTTGAGACTCCTACAACTTTGAACCAAAGCATCAAAAAAGGTTTTGTTCTCTTTTTCTTAGGGTTATCTTACATTTTAGAAGCACTCCAGGCTTTGTTTTTCAGATTGCTTGCATTTCTTCACATCTTATTTGAAAAGCTTCAGGATTATGTTCCAGTTAGAGAATTAGTAGCTTCCTACGATTCTGATGAGCAGCTGCCACCTGTTACCACACAGACAAAGCAATGTTGAGAACTTACAGGAGTTTGCTCATGGGTATAAATGGATAGATACTATTAAAAAAATCCATTAAATCTTTTATTTTTATTTAAATTAAATTTGTATCAAGTGTGCTACAACCTTCTGTGATTGCTTTCAGTGGAAATCCAGGTTTCTAGGATGTGCATTCTCCTGGGAAAGCAAATTTTAAGATTACCTTAAAATAACCTGTGTTTTCTGTAACCTACCCTTGCTGAACATTATTATACCTATATTGGAACTCATCTCTGTAACCGTAATGTGGACATAAGTCATCTGACCATAGGAATTTCTGGATTGCTGTCCAGTTTTTGTGTCAGTCAGCCATCTATGCCTCTGGTAAATCTATTAATTTACCCAGTTTATTTACTTCCAGCATGCTAGTATCACCTGTGTTTGGCCATCTGATGTTGTCTCAGCTGGCATTCAGTTATTTGGCTTCATCCAAGACTTGGTGTCTCAAGGGTGGTGTATAAGCATGTGACCATACTGTATCCATACACTTCATACAGGGTGTTATGGAGAGCCAACTAGAAGACTTTTCATGAGCATTGCTGTAGGCTTGTAATGGTCTGGATAAAGGGCTGTGTACTCCTCTGTTTACTATTCCACATTTTCTAGAAACGACATTCTGTTTCATTTCCCTTTGTTTTTGTTTGTTTTGTTTTGGTGTGGTTTTACTTATTTATTTACAAAGCAGTTTCTTGTTATTGTTAAATCAATCAAGAACATCTAAATATCTCACATATTTTTTTATTTAAATTATGATTAGTAATATGAAAAAATAGACTGGTTTATCTCATCCCTTACACATTTGCTAGAGGGAACAGCACAGTGGACTGAGGGATAACTTCTTGACAGAAAGTCATGCTATCCAAGGCAAAGGCAGTGGCAAAGCCTTTACTTGGGACTAAGAGTCCCTCAGGCTTTTCCTTTGCATGCAAAATATTCTTGTAAAGGAAATTACATGAAATGATCTTCAGATTTGTCAAGTCTTGATGAGTAGAAATACTTAAATTTTATGAAGCATTTTGTAAACTCTTTAAAATAATGTTGATCTGTTGATGTTTATACCCTTTGTTATACCCTAGCACTTAGATGAAAAAGATCAGGGATTATTTTATTCTGCAAATACTGTAAAACTTGAATGGATTATATAAAAATTCATAAAATCTACAGATTAAATATGAATATTATCCTGTTTTTAAAAAGTTGCAATTAATGTGAAAATGAATTACCGAAAGACATGATTAGATTACCGTAGTCTGAGGAGGACTGAGGTGATAACTTTCTAAACAGTTATTACTATTGATGGACATTTGCTAAGATGTAAAATAAAATGTGTATCTTTCTTGCCTTGGAAATGTTTGTGTAGCTAACCTAGAAACCCAGCTGAAAAAGTATTTACTGATTTTAAGTTTTTACTGGTTGAGCAACCTGCAGTTTCTTTCTCTTAGAACTTCCAAAGATATCTGTTGAAAAAAGAATGAGCTTGCAAAATAGGTAAATTAACATGTTGTAAGCGTTCCTAAGCACAAATACCTCATTAATTCCATATTCATAGCATGCAATAACATTTCTGCTGCTATTTAAGAATTTGTCAATTTGTCTTAGAACACACCTACTTTTATTCTTTATGATAATTGAAATCTTGGAGGCTTTTTCCCACTCGTAATCACAGTGGCTTAGGCTCGTAAATGACACAAGCTGAATTACACATCCATCTATCTGGAGCCATCTTATGATGCACTCTCTGATAGAGTATTTCTGTTATGTTTTGCATAATTTATTTTACCCCGCCCCCCCCCCAACACATTTTTTCTTTGTGTTTTTTTTTTTTGTTGTTGTTGTTGTTTGTTTGTTTGTTTGTTTTTTGAAAAGAAAGAAAATCTCAAAATGTTTGGTGTTGGACCTGTGCGAAAGAATTGGAATATAACACATCAAATCCTAATGCAACTATTGTTTTTTCTCACATCTTTCCTTTGACTGTACAGAATGCTTACAGTAATTCTGTGTAAACATCTGCATAGATTAAATTAGTTATCAAAACAATTCATAAATATTGTTCAGAAGGCCATATCTCTCAAAAAGGCAGTGTTTGTCTTTTAAGTACATTGTTTTCCATTTAAAAGAATGGATTTCTGTCATATTTTGTCAAATGTTAAGTGTTTTCTAATGTCATGAGTAAAAAGTTTTGGATGACATATTACACATTATTTTTTATCTCAAAGAATCAGAACTTTAAAGTAAATTATTTAAATGAATTCTAAAATAATCGTGTTTAGAGTGCACTGTAAAAGCTATGTTAATGACTCACAAAAGTAGTCTGTATCTGAATGAAAAATTGCAGATAAGAAAAAGATATATAGGAAGGAAACATTTGAAATTACAGTTGGAGGTGGTGTAAAGCCTGCCAAAAAGCTGACCAGAAGCAATTTCTTTCACTAGTTTGCTACTGTGAAATTCCTAGGATGTTTGAATGGCAGAGACAGTGATCCTAACAAATAGATGTCTTGGCAAGAGCTTCTGCAGTCAAACAAAATAATTCTGTGAAGGAAATATTTGAAGAAAATTTTATAAAGGTCAGACACAAACCCAGCCATTCCTCGGACATTTGTTGAGAAGCCAGAAAAGACATAAACCTTGAGCCTTAATTTCCTTTTCTCCTAGACATATTTCGCCGAGCTTATCATTAGTCCATCATGTCGATGCTGTATTAAAAATCCAGTGAATCATATCCACCATGCAAAGATATAAAATTGGTATTTTGAAAATAGCAAAGGAAAATGATTAGGTTTTTTTTTCTTTGTTCTTAAGCTAATCAGGTAAGTCAAGTAGTTGATCTGATTCATGAATTATCTTTTGATTTCGACACATAAAACTGCTACTGATATCTGCAGATGATTCAATGAGGTAACAAAAAGGCAGGATGAGTCGAAAGGATTGTCTTTCCCTTTATCTATCTGACAACTTCAGGAAGAACAGAATAACTGAGAATGCCTATACCTACACTTTCCAGACTCTGCCTTTAGAGGGGTGTATTTTAGAAAGTTCTGGAGCCAAATGTTTTGCCTTGGCATATGATAGCCCTCCATTAGCTAACATGCTGAAGTAGGTTGAATCAGCAGGAAAGTTTGTTAATTTTAACTTTGAATGAGGTGACTTGAGTTTCCTCATTCACTTCTCTATATGGTGCCTAGTATACTCAGAGAGAGAGAGGAAAATTTCCTTGGGCAACCTGAGTAGTAGTAAGTGATAGGAGTATGTGAACTATGGCTTGCTATAAACAGTAGAAGTCTGAGTGATTTATATAGTGCTTTTCTTGTGGGAGCTGGAAGTGGATGAAGTCCACTTTATTTGTATTTTGTTTAAAATTTACTGATTTGCTAATTGATTCAACCGATTACAGTATTGGTGTTGCTAGGACTCAGATGATAAATATTAATCATAGGGATGATGCCTGAGTTAATTATAGCAATGCATTCCTACACAGCACTATTAGGTCTGGGAAGCAATAAAAGCTGTTGTTGGAGTTAGGAAGTAACATGAGAGAGCAATGTCTAGGAGAGGAGAAACTGTGCACAGATGACTGCTGGTGGAAGGATTGGAAAATGTTAAGACGTATGCTGTTAGGTACGGAAGTGAGTTGGGAGGAAGAACAGAAGGCTTCCAAAGGGACTTAAAAACCATTTCAGAACTGGTATTTAAAAGATGCATTTGCCTCATACATACTGACTCACTAATTGGAGAAACATTGCAAAACAACCTTGAAGTATCCAGTTTTGACTTGGAGTCGTTATGTCTTCATTTCTGTCAGGAACTATTCTTACCACTTTTAGTTCCCGCTTTTTGTAGGAAATTAGTATCTCATGATACTCATTGAAGCAAATTTACTATCTCAAAATCTATCATATTTATTTTTAATTTATTGGAGCAGTACTTGTTTGAAACCTAATTTTATTTTTCATTCTAAATTTGGAAGAAGAGAGAGAAATTACCTTGGTATTTAATGAAAATGTTTCAAACTAAACTAAGCCAGCATGAAATTAGTGAGTCTGTGCTTCTGAAATCAGGGAAAATCCTTCCCTAAGAACAAACCCTCAGATATTTAAAATGTCATAGTTTCACAGCTGTTTACTGTCTGCTCCTCAGTAAGGATTCCCTGATTATGAGGAATTGTTCTTAAATTGCCGTGCACATTTTTGTTTTTAAGTGCCTTTCATTTCTGTTAAGCAAAGCAAGAAATAGAGGCAAAGTCTACCTCAGCAAACGCAGAGTGTGCATGTATCCTCTGTTGTGTCATAAAAAAATGTTTCCTTTCTTTTCAAATAGGCTGTTATATTATGCTTGTATCTTATTCAAATGACCCTAATTTCACAAAATATGGATCTGAAAATTAAGTTTTATTTTACTTGCTAGGATCCCAACATTCAGTAGACTGGGAAAAGCTGTATTTCATTTAGAATTATGTCCTTTAGCTGTTTCTTCACAAACCAGTGTAACTTTTTCAAAAATCCTTCATTTTCTTTGTTAGAAGCTGCTGTGATACAGCAATAATTTGGCACTTAAATTGCTGCTGACCCTGAGAGTAAATAATTCTCTCTGGGAGTTGCTAAGTTTAGTGTCTTGAGAAGCTCAGGTGAAAGTACAAACAAGCAAAATTCTATGGCTGATGGCATTTGTACTGATACAAATTAACTATTAATTTTCAATGTAAAGAAGTAAGAGAATGCAATGTGCAATCTTGCAAAAATTTAAGGGTTTTTTTTTTTTTTTTTAATTTAATGAGAAAACAACATAACCTTAACCAAATCTGAACCTGAAAATACATAATACAATGTGTAAAATGCATTAGGTTTCTTATCCTTGCTTATTCATTCCTCTGATTTGATTAGTATCTCTGCTTCACACTAACTGGACCTAGAATAGAGTACTGTAGGGTTTTATCTACATTTTTTAAAACAGCATTTCTATGGAATAGAAATTATCAAGAGGAAGGTTGTGAAGAACAACTTGAACTTAGGTAATTAAACATCTCAAAAATTTGTTAGACACAAGAATAATCAGTAACACACACACAAAATGCTACTTTGCACTGCAATAAATATATCTTACTGTGCAACATCTCTTAAATATGAGGAGGATTAACAATCATCTGCTTTGGTCTTAAGCTATCATTAGAAAACATTTAAGTCTTCAGCCTACTCAGAGATTTAAGATGATTATGTAACCAGCAGGTTTTTAGAGAGCTACTGCTGTCAGTAAGTATGCACTATTCTGGAATTCAGAGCTATGTTAGAAAATGATTGCCTTAGTAGGCTTTCTACATGATAGTATCAAAAGTCATTGATTTTGATTAGTTTTTCCTGTCTATTCGTAACGCAGAATGAGAAAGAGACTCCAAATTTTTAACAATTTTTTTTTGAGGAGGAACATTCTTGCTTATAGAGATGATTCTTAAATGGCTTGGCAATCTTACTGGATAAAAATTACCCATCTTACAGGTAGTAATATCCAGGCAGTTTTTGAACAAGGAAGTTCTGTATGGCAGCAGGAGACTGTGGGTCACATTGGGGCCTTGGGGATTTAATTTGAATGCTGTTCACAAGCAGCACAAAGCTCAAGATTATGCACAAGCCATGCATTTGTGGGTTTTTTTGTTTGTTTGTTTTTTGTCCTGTAATTAGCTTTTTTTTTTTTAAGTATTTCTTCATCAAACTGGTAATACAAATGCATGAAAAACAAAAGAATATCTATCTGTTCAAGTTTGTCTGATGATCTTAAACCTCAAAGGTTCTGGTTTAAATAAGTTTTAAAGCACAAACTTAGGGCTTATTTTAGTTCAACTCACCCATCATTAATTTTACATACCAGATATCAATTCTGAGTAACTTAAATTTGGTCTTAATGTCCATCTATTTTGTTACAAAGTAATTGCCACAAGCCCTTTATTCATATCTGTCCATTAAAATGGTTGCTTTCAGGATCTTAATTTTAGATCTGCCTGAATAATTTTTTAGAGGAAATACCATTAAAATATTGGTATGTTACCTTCTGTTTGAACAGCTACGTGGCAACATTAGAGTATGCTTAGACCACGACTATGATCCAGTAATCCTTGGACATCCAACCTTTTGGCTTGCCTGGACTACATTTAGTGAATAGAAATTGTCTTGGAACATATACACAGAAACACATATACAGAAAGTCCAGAGACATAATCAGATTTTTAAGTTAAATATCTGATTACAACTCCATACATCCCTTTTGAAAAATTGCAGTTCATGTATTTATATCAACTGAAATGGTCTCACAAACATAAACTGATGGTTTTTTTTTTTTTTAATCTCTTTTTTTCAATCTTGAAACCCCAAGCTGGGGGTGCAGTAGACACTTGAAAGGGAGGGGATGCCAGAGAGACATAGACAGGCTTGAGCAGTGGGCCCAAGAAAACCTCATGAGGTTCAGCAAAGCCAAGTGCACGTAAGTTGAGGCAACTCTCACTACCAGTACAAGCTGAGAAATGAGAGGATAGAGCACAGCCCTGCTGAAAAGGACTTGGGGGTAATGGTGGATGGCAAGCTGGACATGAGCCAGCAATGTGGCCTTGCAGCCCAGAAAGACAAACATATCCTTGGCTGTATCTGAAGAAAGGTCTGGCTCTAGATGAACACTTGAAAATATTGGCTTTCTAATCAATTGTAAGTGATTTAAACAAATAATACAATTGAATATTTTGATTTGTGAAGATAAATGTCCTAATCAAACTGCATACATATTAGACCTCAGATTGTCATTTGTGTAAGGATTTAAAAGGCAAGATAGTAAACTCCCCTATACTTAGTAGTAGATAGAAAAGCAAAAAGGCTGGTGTAGACTTTCCTTAATATTGGCTGGAAAAAACCTAGAGTTATGGTGCAGACTAAGGAAAATGAATGTTGAAATAAATCACAGTTTTGGGGTTTTTTTACATCAAGTTAGAAACTTAGTCATTAAACAGACTTATTTACTATAGTAATAATGCCAGTTAAAAGATCTGTGTTGAAAATTATGGTATTTAAATATCATCAGATAATAAGTGGCAAGTACTTATCTATATACAAACATATAATGGCATTTTTTTTTTCTCTCCTTTCCTTTTCAATCATATTAAATGGTTTTTATTTCAATCCATAAGTTCTATTTTGTTTCCAGTTCTCTCTCTCATCCCGCTAGTAGGGGAGAGTGAGTGAATGACAGCGGTGTTTAGCTGCCTGCTGTATGAAACACAAAGAGGTAATCAAAACTTCATTGAGTAGAACCCTGAATATGGGCCTGGCATGCTGCCTGTAGGTGCTGCGTTTCAAACTCGGGAGCTTCAGTAGATGCTATTTGGAAGCATATTTCAAACTAAATTATTGTGCAAATTCTAAAGGCATACAGTAAAGCAAAGAGATGAAGACTACTGTGTCTACAGGAAATAAGAACCTACTAAAGGGCACTGGTGAAGAAACAAAGCAGGAAAAATTCTGTTTAGTCTTCAAGGGCAAAGTTGGTAACAGAAAGTTATATATTGGACCAACAAGTTAGCTTTCTCATACTCAACTACTTTTCTCTTACATTTCTACTCAGTCCCATTCAATTTTTTCCAGAACACATAAATGAAAAAGAAAGTATAAAGGGTGGGATTAGCAGTGGGAAAAGGAATATGAAATATAGTGATATGGTAAGGCAAATATCTTGGTAAGACATGCTTTTGCTAAAATTTTGAATCATTGCATTACTGCAGCCTTACTCTAGAGAGCCTTAAAATCATTTTAAGTGCTCACAGTTTTGGTGGATCTCTGGCTGAGTATAAATGAATCTTGGAGGATAGGAAATAAAAGTAAAGCAAGATACTAAACACAGTCTGAACTATAAGAGATCATACTGCCTCCTGTCCAAATGATGACTCTCAGATAAAGATATGAGCCTGAGGATGAGGATCTAGAAGCATGGACTAGATTCTGTTTAGGTCACTGTCTTAGATATATGTGGGATTTAGTGTTGGAGCTTCTACAAAATATTTTTATATCTGTCTGTGTAATAATAGAACAGAAGAGGTAGAGACCTACAGACAGAAATTGGTGATTTTTAATTAAACAGTGGTATTGTTCTCTATTGGATATTTCCAAATTGTTTTTCCATCAAGAGGAGAGCATTTTTTAATTCACTGATATTTTATTTTTGCAGAAATTAAGGAATAGTAGTTTCCAAGTATTTTGTGCTTTAAAAATGAGAAATGTTAATACTGCTTGTAAATAGCATTTTAGATTTCATGCCGTTGCTTGAGCAAAACATAAGCTTGTTGAGTGCTTCAGTTTGTGAGATGTTCAGTTTGAAAATTCACACAGTGAGGAAGAAGCTCACAACTAGAGCTTAGGTTTGATCTGCATCCCACTTGCCAAAACATCTGCTGTGAGAAAATGTGTTCTTTTGACATGCCATGAAATAAAATGCTTTTTATTAACTTTTATCTGCAGTTTAATTACATTGCTGTTGAAATTCAGGAGGTTATACATACGTGTTTGGCTATGCGTTCATATTATTTTTTTTTTCAGGATGTGATATGGTGAGCATTCATAGACTATTCTAGTATGATGGTGTTATCTACTCACTGTAAAGTATTACCATGTTTATATTGGTCCAGTCCTACTAGGTGTTTTCGTACCTAGCCCTGGGTTATTTAAAGACTGATGTACAGGGCAAGGAGTAGAATCCACTGCACTGGACAGTGTATAGATTCTCGTTTTTCAGATATCCATACACACAGAAGGTTTAAATTTACCGTGATGTGAGTTTGGTCTGCTACGTAAATTCAGGAAGTAAACTGTTTTCAGTGCTTTGATAGATTTGCAGTTTATATTTTTATTTTCTTTGTCCTAAGTACAATGGCAGCTAGAAATTTACAAAGGGCTACAGGAAAATCACATTATTTTTATATTTTCTTCTGCAAACAGAAAGGGATATACTGCTCTGTGCTTATCTGAAAAAACAACTTGTTGCAAACAAGGGTAGATCCTAGCTTCTAAGCAACTCATATTGGTTTTATTTAATGATGTTATTCTGTGGCATCCCATGTACCTCAATTGTATTTTGATGGCTTAATGGTGACACAGAGTTGCTCATATTTAAATCAAGTTCCACAGAAGGAATGTGACAGATTGACTTGAATTTTTCTGAACTGTGTAGTGTCTGCTTATTGAAGATTTAGTCTTGGCACCAGTCTTGGCAGAACGTGAAACATTCTTTTCAGTGTTTCATAAAAATGAAGTTAACCATCAGGTCAGATGCTTGAATTAATCATGAGGTCAGACTCTCAATTGTAACACCTATTATTTCAGCTGATAGTAGCTAATTATCTCCATTGTTCTGAGGTAGTGAATTTTCGTACATAGTTTGGGGATGACATAATGGTTTGGATGTATAAACTTTCTTCTGATTTTCAAGTAGTAATATTGTATGTAACTAGATTTTGCTTGCTGCATTTTCAATTTTAAAAGATCAGCAGAATTTTAAACTCGTAGTGTATTTGCGAGTACTCTTGTGGGTGTGGACATTAAAGTAAGGTATGATAACATTTGACTGCAAAAATTTGCTTTAGTCTGTATTGGTTATAACAGTACTTTACCTCTGTATCAGCTGTAACATCTCAGTATTGCTTTTGCCTCAAATAGAAGTGATGTGACTTTTTTAAAACTAGGCTTTGTTGAATAGTTAGGCAAAGTAGGAATAGATATAGTGAAAACAATCAAGTAATTTATCAGTCCATTTTTTCTTTCAGAAATAGACAGTAAATTCTGTAAGAATTACTTCACCTTTTCCACTCCAATATATTACTGGAATTTTGAGTGTCATCACTTAGTCATTCTAGCTGAGTCTCAGACTTAATACTTTTGATGGAACACACCTACTATGAGAATATATTTTCATTATTAGTATTATTTTAAAAGAATAATTTTAACTTTGTTCTGTTTTAAATGGGACTTTGATCAAACTGTATTTTACCTTTAAACTACCGTTATGCATCTACTTTATTATACTATTCATTGAGGCAAGGGTCTTATCTTTGTAATGTGTAATGGCTGAATACGCTGACTGTTCTTAGGGAATCTGGGTCGGGAAACAAACCTATCAGAGCCCAAAGTTTGATGGCTTCATGTTCTTAACTCAGTAGAAGAATTTTGCTCGGATTTTTGTAGAAGTTATTGATATAGTAATGATACAGTAGCACTATCAAATTAATTTTGATCTGTTGTCACTTATATGTGGCTGTCTATCAGCTGTAAAGAACTGTTCGAGGCTCCTTCATCAGTTTCTGTCAATGGACACCTGGAGGTGATTTCTGAAGATCTGCATAGTGTAACGGCAGCAGCAAAAATGAGATTCATTGTGTTCAGGCAATTCTCATCCACTTGGAGGAAAGTGAGGTGCTTGTCTTCTCAGAGATGTATTTATGGGGATGTTGGGGATAATTGTAACTCTGTTCCTAGTCAGTGAGTAACGACAGAAGGTATTACAGTAGGCCAGAGGTAAGCTGTCAAAAAATTGAGTCCTGTCTGCTATGAATCTGCTTTTTAAGAAATTAGGGAGAGAGATCACAGGCATACTTTGTCTATGTACAACCACACTGGCTGTTAACATGGACATGTAGGTTGCTCTGAAAGTGATGCCTCATGTTTATTTCCGTGGAAACTACAACAGATACAAAGAGCATAATAGCACTATGTAATACAAATTCTCAGCTACAAAACACTATTTTTCAAAATAGTCATCATTTTTGATAGGATTTTTGCCAACAATGAACAGGAGCATGCATGCTGTGCTAGTAAATATCTGCATGGTTCCCTGGAATGTAACTCGTCTTTCGCATCACTATTGCCAGTGGTGAAATGCACTATTCACATCCACTGTTTGTCTCCATAAATATTCAGCAAGGGTCAAGGAATGCCAATGGGTGCCATTTTTTCTGTGTGGAGGAATTCAGTTCCACACCTTTACTTCTGACTATTTTGTCAGATTGCCCCTCTGCTGCCATCTGTTGCATGGCAACAAAATGTAAAGGAATATTAGTTGTAAGATTGAACCTCTACTGTCATACCACCAAAATCCACCTCTGAATGAAATGAGAATATTCTGCATACCCTTCAATGTTTACTGCATTGCAGATGAATCCATTCTGACAGAGTTTATCTGTTATCATATTCAAAATTCCCTCAGAAAAATGAGATTATTTAAGTTGTCTTTGTCCTCCCAAAGCAGTAAATTCACGAAGTCTGTTGTATTTTTTGGTACTGGGTTTGTAGTCTTTTCCTTCTTTTCTATACAAGCTTAACATTTATAAATCACTATTGTTTTCTAAAAAAACTTCTGCTGAACTCCTGCTTAAAATTATTATTATCCAGAAATAATGCTGTATGTGTTGGGGGGAGGTCATGATGGAGTGACAAAGGGAGGAAATTATATTGACAGTACAGTGTTATTAGAATTTAATTTCAGTGCTGTCAGAACAAGTAGAATTCTTACCAATTTAAAACATATTTTCATAGCAATGCGATTAATTTTACAAGGGGTCAGGGGCTTTTTTTTCTCTCTGTGCTAAATTATGCTAAGTCTTTGTGAGTTAATTAAAAGTCTTATCTGTTAATTATCTTCAGTGTGAGCAAAATAGCTATTCATGTAAGTTAGGAATTTTATATATTCTTATTGTTGGCATCTTACTGGCTGTCTGAAAAAATGTGTTACTATACTAAATTTTTATTTACAACTTTAATTGGAAGGTAATAAATGACAATTAGTGTCAATTGTCTTTTCTATTAGAAGCAAAATTCATTGTGACTGATGTCAGAAATAAGTATGAAATGTAGGGAATGCCTTCTTATTTAATGAATCTCATATAAACATCAGCAATAGCATTATTACCATTTTTGGTAGTGATATATTATGTGGCAGATATATACCATTTTTGGGCAGGAACTGGGGAGATTAAAATCATTCTTGTTCTATGTTGTCTTGGGATAACACTGTTATCAGTGATCCAAGGATGATCTAAACAGGCTTTTTGTTTCTGAATGATTAGCATTCGCAGAATCACAGAATTGTAGGGGTTGGAAGGGACCTCCAGAGATCATCGAGTCCAATCCCCCTGCCAAAGCAGGTTCCCTACATCAGGTTGCACAAGTAGGTGTACAGGTGGGTCTTGAATATCTCCAGAGAAGGAGACTCCACAACCCCTCTGGGCAACCTGTTCCAGTGCTCCATCACCCTCACCGTAAAGAAGTTCTTGCACACATTTGTGCAGAACTTCCTACGCTGCAGCTTGTGTCCGTTTCCCCTTGTCCTGTCTCCACGTACCACTGAAAAGAGACTGGCTTCCACCACTATGGCCCCCACACCTCAGATATTTATAAACCTGGATTAGATTCCCCTCTCAATCATCTTTTCTCAAGGCTGAACAGACCCAGTTCACTCAGCCTTTCTTCACAGGGGAGATGCTCCAGGCCCTTCACCATCTTTGTGGCCCTCTGCTGGTCTCTTTCCAAGAGATCCCTGTCTTTTTTGTACTGGGGAGCCCAGAACAGGACACAGTACTCCAGATGAGGCCTTACCAGGGCAGAGTAGAGGGGGAGGATCACCTCCCTCGACCTGCTGGACACACTCTTTTTAATGCACCCCAGAATGCCATTGGCCCTCTTGGCCACAAGGGCACACTGCTGGCTCATGGCCAACCTGTCATCCACCAGGACACCCAGGTCCCTTTCCGCAGAGCTCCTCTCCAGCAGGTCATCCCCCAACCTGTACTGGTGCATGCAATTATTCCTCCCCAGATGCAAGACTCTATACTTGCTTTTGTTAAACCTCATCTAGTTTCTTACTGCCCAGTTCTCCAGCCTGTCCAGGTCTCGCTGAATGGCAGCACAGCCTTTAGGCATGTCAGCCAATCCCCCCAGCTTTGTATCATCAGCAAACTTGCTGAGGGTGGCTGCTATCCCCTCATCAAGATCATTGATGAAGATGTTGAACAAGACTGGACCTAGCACTGACCTCTGAAGAATACTGCTAGTTACAGGTCTCCAACCGGACTCTGCACCGCCAACGACAACCCTCTGTGCTCTGCCAGTCAGCCAGTTCTCAACCCACCTCACTGTCTACTCATCTATCCCATACTTCCTCAGCTTTGTTATAAGGATGTCGTGAGAACAGTATCAGACACCTTGCTGAAATCAAGGTAGATTACATCCACTGCTCTCTCCCCGTCTACCCAGCCAGTGACAACATCATAGAAGGCTATCAGGTTGGTCAAGCATTGGTCACCAGGGTTTTTCCTGGTGAACCCATGCTGACTACTCCTGATAACCTCCTTTTCTTCCAGTTGTTTGGAGATGGCATCGAGCACAAGCTGTTCCATCACCTTTTCAGGGACAGAAGTGAAGCTGACTGCCCTGTAATTACCTAGATCTTCCTTCTTGCCCTTTTTGAAGACCAGAGTGACGCTGGCTAACCTCCAGTCTTCAGAGACCTCCCCCATTATCCAAGACCTCTCAAAGATGACAGAGATCAGTTCAGCAATCACCTCCGCCAGCTCCCTCAGCTCCCGTGGATGCATCCCATGGATTTATGAACACTGGTGTTGCCTAGGCACTCTTGGACCGCCTGTTCCCTGACTAAAGGGAAGCCTTCTATTCCCCAGACCCTCTCACTAACCTCCAGGGTCTGGGATTCCCGAGGGAGAGCTTTTTCACTGAAGACAGAAGCAAAGAAGGCATTCAGTATCTCTGCCTTCTCAGCATCCCCCGTTACCAGAACCTACCTCACTCAGTAGGGGAGCCACTTTCTCCCTAGTCTTCCTTTTTTTCTAATGCTGTAAGTAAACCTAAATATTTTTATAATGTTTCTGAACAATTAGCTACCATTGCCTTTATTGAGAGTATTTTTCAGAGGCAACAATCACTGTTTGATTTTGATTCATGCCACAGATCACTTATTTGTCTGTTTCTGCTTGTTCTCTCTCCTCCAAAAGAAGTGAGGCACATAATGTGTCCAGAAAAGGGCAGTTATAATGTTCACTCTCAGATTTATTTTCTACTGTTAGTTCATGGCTTGTGAAGTGACTGTGCACAGATGTACAGGCAAGAAGATAAGGAGGATTTTAAAAGGTGCCTTAAATGATAGTGCACCTTTATTCATGTCATAAAACCGAAAACAAAAGAGAGACAAATTAAGGTTGTGGTGAAGGCTTGACAAAAATACTTTTATGCAACAAATGCAAGTATTGAATGCATAAAATTAGTAATCAATCTGGGACTCGTATGTTGGAAGTGCTACATCATCTACAAAGATAACACAGCGTTCATTATTTTTAGTATGTAATTTAACTATTGGTATTTTATTGCTTCCTCTTTGCAGTCCTTCCATTGTTAGCCGAAGTCAACATTTCCCACAGAAATTCATACTCGGTAGTAATAATTTGCTGTCATATAAAATAAATGACTTAACATAAAAGATTTTGCTTAGTGCAGTGCCAGTTGGTTCTTTCTTGTTCTCTGTTGTAAAGAACACAACATATTGTCTATTACAGCTGCACAGCTACTCTGTGACCACAGTGCATGTTGCAAGTTTTAACGTTATTGCTTCTCTATGTGTTTTTTCCTCATAAATTACTCTTTACAGAAGAATGTTAATTAGTAACTGATAGATATAAAGATTGCCAGGGACAGGCCATTAATTCCATTTACCTTAATGGCACTTAGATCTTAGCTTGCTGTACAGCTGCATTCAGACTGGATTATAAATGTAATTTTTTGCTTCATTAACTACCCTGATTAATCTTAGACAGCAAAAGTATAATTTTAGAAACAGAACTCACAATGTGCCACTTTAAAGTTGCAGCTTTGATCTTATATATTTACATCATTGTAAACAACAGAGTTTTGAAAATTTTGACAGAACAATTTTACTTCCTTTCTTAATAATTCTGCCTTGTACTAGTCATTTCTGATTTCTGTATGTATTTGTTATTGTAGTTGGTTTTGTGTGTATTTTTTTTCTTTTTAAATTTTTTTTAAATTTTTTTAATTGCATTTTGTCCTATGTTTTATTGTGACTGGTGGAATTACTAAATATTTGCATGTTTACTGACCACTGTTAGCAAAATATTCATTCTTCTTAAAGAGTTTTGAGAAAATAACAAATGGGCCGTATCTGATTTCTATGGAAGCTCCAGAGATTAGAAACTTACTGCCTGATGATTGTGATATTAATGTTACAGACATCATGAATGCACTGGTGAAAGTATGACAACCAATTGGACTTGTTTGGGATCTAACAAGTATACAAATTCAGATACCAACTTCATCCAGGAGCAGGTTTGATGAAATACATGTCTTCCAGACAACAGCCAGAAAGTGACATTTTCTAGCAGAGTTCATGATTAACAGTTGAGAAATGTGACCTGCCTGATAACATAAAAGGTTTTGCCAGGCGGAGTTTTCTGATTTGTTTTACTGATTTTGGTCAGGGAAAGACAATAAAACCCTTCGTTAGAGGTAGTATTGTTTTATCAGTGTAAAAGTTATGTTACAAATCCCCACCTTGAGAACTGCATAAGATGTTAGAATTCCACATCTTAATTCTACTTAAGAATTAAGTAGAATTCTTAATTCTACTTAACATCTACTTAAGATGTTAGAATTCCAGTTGTGGTTAACAATAAGAAAAACAAGAAGTGACAGAAAAAAAAAGGAAAAGAAAAAAAAAGCGAACATTTGCACTGGTGATAATCATTCATCTGAATGGATAACTAAAAGCAGGTACTTGAGAGGTGATATGAAGTGCCATTTGTAAGCATTGAATGGCAACGATTCTGAAGAATTGTTCACGGCATGAGTCCCAGGTTTTCAGGGTCAGCCAGTACTTTGTGCTGCGAGTATCCTTTGCTTCTCCTCGTGTGGAGTATGAACGGAATATTTTTTGAAGGAAAGAACAAAAAAGAAAACCTTCAAAATGTTTAGTTCAAATGGATGATTGCATAGATGCCTTATTTCAGAGCAAGGATTTCTCATCTGTGGAAGGATCTGAGCAGATACAAGTCCATTTTGTTATAACAGACCAAAACACAATTGTTTTTAATTTTGTGTTTGAATCTCTGGGCTTCCTTTTCTTCAGATTGTGGGCACAACCATTGCAGAAGCAATCAGCTTCAAAAATTACAAGGAGATTACAATAAATACAGTTTTCTAAATAGTGCCTGAAGACACTGCTAAATTTATAAAAGGACACAGGAAAAGAAGAAGACTAGAAGTTTAGAACATTGAAGTCTGCAGTTGCTCCTGAAGGAAATATGTTTTTTAGTTATCCTATCCCATACAAGAACTTTTTGTGTTTGCAGCTGCTCTTAAGAGCTGCCAGGTAAAAGCTTTGCTCCCATTAGGTGAGACTGTAATTCAGTACAAGAACCAAGAGCCTCATGATGTGTAGTGAGGAGTTTGCTAAGGAGTTTGTTGCTCTATTCTGGGAAGGTGTGAGTGGAAGAAGTGATGAGTTTAAATCCATGTTGAGGCACAGACTACTATGGTGACCTTAAACCATTGCTTGCTCTCAGTTTCTGTATGTAATAGGAGGATAATATTTCTTGGCCTTTTAAGCACGTCACTAAGATCCTGATCATCACTAATGATTAATTTTGGCATGAATGTGTACATTAATGTAAGTATTAAGATCTGATATAATTTTGAAACAGGTCCAAGATCAAATCTTGGTTGCAACTCTTTCTATGTGTGTTAAGATAAACAGAAATAAGTGCTGCTGGATAGAGGTTGTTGCTAATACTATTTCATTATAAAGCTAAAAGAGCTCTATAGTAGCAGGGGAAAAGACAATTTTTTTCAATGATGATGTTATTTGTATAATTATAGTTAATTAAATGGGTAGAAAATAAAAACAATCTCAGTGCTGAAAGAGCCCTGCAGGTATCCAACAAGGCAAACAGAAACAAACCATTTGGGGTTTGCACTGCTCTTTTAGTTTCTCCCTTTTTTTTTCCTCTTTATTTTTCCCCAGTTCCTACCATCTAGTCAGGATCTTACTTATTCTGTGTTGTAGATATCTGTGGTGCACGGCTTTTAACATAAAAGCAAGAACGAGCCATCTATGGGCATAAAATTATGCATTATAAAATGAATCCTTCAAAATAACCAGAACTGGACCAGTGTAATGGATTTTCTTTTCTGAAAAGATAAACTAGCAGTGAAGATGCATATTAAATACTTGACTTTCAGGCAACAACTAGGCAGTTCACAGGCAATAAAATTGTCTTCATCTGTAGGTGTTTATGTAAGATACCCCAGACACAGATGATTTTGAATCAATTATACTTCTATTGTCTAAAGTGCAAGTGGATTTGCCAAAAGTTCTAGTATAACTCAGTTTTGATATGTTAATTACCTTTGTGTAAGTGGTCTTTGTAAAGTGAGATACTTAGATGAGACTCCCTATTTTAAGTTCATAATACACATGAAACTCTTTTCACTCTGTTGAATTCACAATACATATTATGTTATAGTTATGTTGTTACTGTTATGGATACGGTATTCTGGTTGGGGCTACTGTAACAAGATGTAAGAATTACAGAGTCTACTTCTCTACAATAGCTCAGTGTATAGGTGTTTCATCTTTTCAGTTTTCCTCTATGTCTGATTCCCAACAGCACTTCTTTGCCCATTTGGGCTTCGATCCACAGTGGACGCAGTCCCTCTAATAAGCTAGACTATAATTTGCACTACTGTCCTCAGCTGTGACTACCTTGTGTGTTAAAGATCCTACACAACCTGTATGGACCTATGGATGTAGCTGGGGTTGATTTTGAGATAAGAGCATCCATTTTGAGTGTACTTGATCTAAAATCATTGAGAGATCAGTGTCTGGTAACTATTAAGAGAATTTATAGAAAAGAAGTGAACTAGGTCCAAGTCAAATCACTAGTATTAAAATAGACTGTGTCGTGAACTGTCATGATGGTGAAATGAATGGATTTTTCACTGTTATATTGTACTTTTACAACAACATAGGGGAGCAAAGTAATGAAAGAGTTCCAGAAACTGAACTGAAGGCCTCTAGTATCTCCACATATTGATATTTGGACTTGATGTTCTTAACTATATTCTCTAACTTAGGTGATTCTGTGATGATTCTGTGATGTTTCTATGATGTTCGACTTCGTATACATATTAGTATTTATTTGTGGAAAGATGGAATAAGTGTCATATTAATCCTCTATATCTTGAGTGTTTCAACTAAACTTCTGAATGCACACAATGAACAAGTGTTTTTCCTTCCTTTCTTTCATTTAGTTCTAGTGTGATCTACACAAATCTGAGAAGTCAGAGTCAGAATAATTGCCATCACAATAATTTTATTTAAATTTTAATTTTGATATATCATTCAGATAAATATTTAAGGCTAAAATTGCATTGAAATGCACACTGCTAATATTTCATCTTGTCCCAAATGAATAAAAAAACATACTGAGATTTACTTAATGCATCACATTTCAGAGATGGCTAGGAAGAAATTAAAGCACTTCAAGTAATGAATGAGCTATAACTATATTCTCCACAGCTGTTT
The DNA here is from genome assembly GCF_019238085.1 of Lagopus leucura. Lineage (NCBI taxonomy): Eukaryota > Metazoa > Chordata > Aves > Galliformes > Phasianidae > Lagopus > Lagopus leucura. Next base: position 15,396,968 of record NW_024962334.1, read on the forward strand.
AGTGCTGGATTGCACTAGTGATTCAGTCATTAAAACTAACAGTAGGCAGAATGAACCTTAGTGGTGATTTGTAGAGAATCACTGGAAAAGTAAAGTTACAGTATGGATACCTAATATAGGAATAAGTTGGTCCTTTTCACCTCTAGGAAGTATAACTTTGATTTTGTACCATCATTTATTTTAAGAAAATATGAGACTTTTCAATTGGCAGAGAGTAGATTCAATAGTATTATAATCTCTATTTGTTCTAAACTCTTCTGACTTTGTCTACTGTTTCTTCCTACAGAGACTGAAGCAGAAATCAAACTGATCTTAATTTTACAGTTTCCAATACCTTATTAAACTGCAAGCCAGAAAACAATCAGACCTTCTGACCACATTCTTCTCATGTTTCTCAGAGACCAATTTAGTACTGAAGTCTAATGGTTTTACGTATGCAGTTATGAAGAACAGCAAGTCATACATTGATTGCTATATAAGCTTTCAAATATATTAAAATAATTTACTACATATTTCATTTTCCTATTTATTTCATATTTTTCTCTCTCTCTTAGTGGAAGTGAGTTTCCTGAGCATACAACAATCTCTCAACCTGTTTCAAAAATTCAGGCAAGACTTAGAGCTGACAATATCAAGCACGCTGGTGATTTCTTCTGTGGATCATAACCTACAAGCTGAGCAAAATCAAAATCTTTTTCCATGCAAGGAGATATAATGCTCTTAGTGATACATATAAGAGCTGTGAATAAAGCAGTGCACAGCAATTCTTACAGCTATTTTTATACTGAACCATTACTGCTTATAAAGGTATATTCAGTTGTATCACATGTGCAGCTGAATATACCTTTAGCACTCTAGCACTGCAGTTCCAAGGTGAGAAACTGGGAGAAAAGTATTTTTCTTTATTGATGACAATTACTGACAATTTAAATAAAATTGTCTTGAGTCACAAATTTAGTGTGCTTGAATTTCCTGAAGAAAGACAGCAGAATATTTCTTCTGAGAGAAGGAATTGGAGTGTTTTATGAAATCTTTTCAATACTGACCTAAAAGTGGAAAAAATAAAAGCACTGGTGATTAAATAACTATACCAAAAAATTTTCTGCACTTGCACCTGAAGTTAAATGCACCTACAAGATTTTGAGAGAGGGCTGACATTCGATTATAAGAAACAGGAGAGAAATTCAAAAATTTTCTAATTATTCTGTAATAAAGATCTGTCAGAGATTTAGTAGCTAAGCAAGCAGAACATCTTTGGTAACAGTTTCAACTGAAATGTTGAACTGTTTTCTCTGAGACAATTATAAAATGAGAATCTGAACAAATTTTGTGTCCAAGATTCAATTGCTGTGTTTTACCCATTACTTCATGACAACATTTAATCACTTCTCTACACTCTCCCTCTCTCCAAAAATCCAAGATAAAATGACCTGCTCTCCATAACAATTTTAGCTTGTATGGTGTAAGATACGAATGAAATAGTGTGTTGGAGTCCCTTTTATTCTCATATTCTATGGGTCTATAAGTAGGGCTTAGGATTTACAACTTCTCCTAGTGCTAAAATTTACAAGGATAGATTTTAAAATCATCTGAAATGTTGCAAAAATAAAGAATTGGAAGAATATTTTAATTATGCTTGAAATATCACTTGGGTCTTTTGGGACTTTACGGTTTTTTTGAGGTCATTAGAATGACCGTGATAAAAAAATAAATAAATAATATACTTTAGAAACGGTCTAAATAATTGTAGTAGACCATATTACAGAATTAAGAGGATTACAGAATTAAGAGGGCTGCTCCAAAACTAATGCCTCTTATTTTATTATGGCCTACAAAATCAGAGGCAGATATCAGTGGTATGGCAGTAGAGGTTGAATCTTCCTGCTCACATTCCTTTACATTTTTGCAGCCACGGAGCAGATGGTGGCAGAGGGGCAATCTGACAAAATGGCATCTGACATGGAAATGCATATGATGCAAAGGTGTGGAATTGAATTCCTCCATGTGGAAAAAAAAATGGCACCCATTGACATTCATCAATGCTTGTTGAATGATTATGGAGACCAAACTGTGGATGTGAGGCAGTGGTTAGTGAATTTTCAGCAGTGGCAACAGCAGAGTGAACTGTAAGCTATGTTCTGGATGACCATGCATATTTTTACGAGTATGGCATGCAGATTCTTGTTCATTGCTGATGAAAATGCATATTAATGGTGCTGACTATGTTGAAAAATAGTGTTTTGTAGCTGAAAATCCACTCTACCAAATAGTGTTATTGTGCTCTTTGTATCTGTTGTAATTCCCATGGAAATAAATAGGAGACATTAGTGACCTTTGTATTTTTTCCGCTCCTTAAACACATCTTTATACAGTCACTACTTTGAAAAAACTAATTATTTGCAGTGGGTTGCTTTGGACTCTCTTGTGAGGAATTTCTTCTTTCAAGGCCCAATTTTGTAGAAGTGAATCAAATGCTTCTCTGCCAGTTCTTGTCTGGCAAACATCTTGCTTTTGTTTTTGTTGTGATTAGAAAGACCCACTATTATTAAATACCAATTATAACATTTGGTCCAGTTTTCTGAAATTCATTCACATGTGAATGATCCTATTGGGAATTTGTTGTGTAACCTCATTATGCCTGCCAACCTTTTGTTCCATGCTCTTTTCTTAAGCGCAAAAGGGGAAAATGCCTTTTGCTTTTTATTGTGTGTGTGTTCTTTTTCTCATGAGCTTGTTTTTGCTTTGTTGTTAGATGAGGCTTAGAAAACAAATGGCTTTTGTGAACCATAGTTTTTCATGTTTATTTGTATCTTTAGAGAGTGTAAAATATTTTTCTTCATGTTTCAAGAAACTGTTTTGGTTTTAATTATATTTTTACAGTCTGCCAGTACTCATTTTAGTAAACTACTGGAAAGAAACAAGTTACCCCATCTTTTCTTACCACTTTTAAAATGTTTGTCAGGAATGCTGCAAATTATTATCTCAATTTCAAGGTGGTCTATTTCATGTTAGTCTGTTCTTTTGCTGCAATCATACTATTGAGCATTGTCCACTGGATAATTGAGAAATATGAGAAACATGCCACGTTTAGTTCCCTTTCATTTTCTCTCTTTTGGGAGAACTTTTTAGGCCTGGTAGAATTTTGTGCGTCCTTTGGAAGAACACTTGGGAACAATCATGGTTTTGTAATTCAGAATACCAATATCTATTATAATCTTGATTTGTTTGTTAAAGAAACTGGAAAAATATCTGGATGAGATGGGACAGAAGAAAAAGAAAGGCTATTCCAGCCAGAAAGCCAGTTGAATACTACCACAGAGAATTGTTCTGAGAGATGGAAGGGAAGTCACTTAATCCAAAATTTTCTTGGATGAGTCTTTGAGTCCAACATATAAGGCTGTATTTAGACTTGTGTAGCACCTCCCCAGATGAATCTGAGTTGAGGAACTGTGTGGTGAACATATGAAAAATAATACAGTAATAAGTACTATAAGATTTACTAAATTGGATAACTGGAACTTAACACAGTTTTGTCCTTTATTTCTGGGAAATATCATCTTTCAACTTATTTTCAAAATTTCTTCATTAGTACTTCACTTCTTTGTGAAGTACTCAAATCCCATGTCCTTGAAAAAAACTGTAGGAGTGCAAATGAAAAGACTGATAATTCCCAATGAGAGCAGGATTTCAGCTCTGCAGTAAATGTCTAGGGCCATTCATTGAACCACTCCAAGAAAACAAAACATTGAACAGTTGCTCATTAAGTGAATGTTGTCCATCTTGTGAACAGAACAAACACAGAGTCTTTCAGAAAAAAATAAGTGATCATATTTTAAAAATGTGTATCCTTAAATATGTTAAATTCAGGTATTTCCTGTTTTTAAGGGCTTGATCTACAATTTTGATGTTCTTTTACTACTGGATATTTCTGTATTTAGCACATACATACAGAGATTTGTTCCAGTTTGACAGTACTTCACATGTTGTTTAGTGGTTGATTAGCATAATCACTGTGTGATTATTTCTCACTAGCTTTAGCATATGCAAATTCTTCTCTTTTGACTGACAACCACTATTAGAGTATACAGATTTGCATAATTGCTATGTGGTTACAGTATTTCTGCACAATACCACTGTGAATGCAAATCCTTTTGCTCTGACTGGTTTCTCTATATTAAAGCAGTATGCCAGAAATGCTGTTGCTGCCTCAGCACCTCACTGCCAAGTGAAAATGTCCACAAGAAGAAAAGAAAAAAAAAATAAAGCCGGAGAAAAGTGCTAGACTTGCATCAGAATGGTGACTACACAACTGCTACAATTAAATAGCTTCATATAAGAAAGAATAAAATGGTTAGACACTTAAAAGCTTTCAACAAGAGAATAAAAAAGCGGTCTTTGGGAATTCGTTCTGAAGTACTATTCAAATTACATAGGCATGTTACAATGGGAAACGTTTACAGGGATTTGTTTGTTTGTTTTTGAAAATATCTTTTCTTAAATATTGTACATTATTACAAATGCTGCAGGTAATTTCCATGAATTATTTTACATTTAACTGGGTTGAGTAATATTTCTGTTTTATATCCATCAAAAACATCGGGTTGCTTCTAACATTGGTAAGAGGGGAAATAGTAGACAGTAAGATGTGCAGTGCTGATTCCAATTCAGTACATAATTATTCATGTAAGACAGTACTGAATAAATTAGTTACAAATGGATAAACCATCCATGGTAGAACATCCAGAACAAGTATTTTAGTCATTTGATATCATATTATTGTACTTTCTCATGATACCAAAATATTGTTGAACATCCATTTTTGTACTTAATTATTTTCATTAAGCTGCTCCCATCCTTCTTTTTGTGTTGTGATCTTTGGTTCGTTTATAAAATTATTATTCACGGAGTAAAGTGATGGTCAGAGTATAAAATTAGTATTCACAGAGTAAAGTGATGGTCAGAATAAGATAGGCTGCAATTCTTATGAAAATACAGAATGTCAAATATACATAAGATCAAATAATTGAGCTGTTCTCTTTCTGATTTGGATACCAGTATATTAAGAATGCATCATATAGATTGTAAGTTAAAATGGAAAGAATCAGATATACTTAATGTGTGCTACATGGTTGTTTTTGTTTTTGTTTTTGTTTTTTTGTTTTTTTTTTTTTGTTGTTTTTTTGTTAATATGTACAATAAAGAAATACTGTCAGGAGATCTGAGATGGATGCACATGGAAAAATCATCTGTACTGTGTGACACTGAGTCAAATGCTTCCTGGAAGTTTGATTCTAGAAGATCTATGGCACATTCTTTGTCCACCCTATATGTGTGGCTGTGGTAAATCTTGAACATGTCCTGGAGAACGTGGTGGCACTACTTAGTTGAACAGTATGCATAATATAGGCGCTATATATGGGTGGTGTAAGGCTGAATCTGAAGCAGATCTCCAAACGATCAATTTCTTCATTAAAAAAATTATATAATAGTATAATATAAAGTGATGTCATATAACAGCGTGACATTGGTATAATTGATCAGCACAACTGTAAAGGAAATTATCTCTATACTTAATGCTACTGGGATCAGAGGGAAGAAAGAAGTGCTCAGTTGTTATTGGGAAGTAGTCAAATTATGCCCAGAGCACTTCCATACGAAAATATCCTCCAGCTATAAATGACAGTGGCATTACATGGCTGAGGGAAGATACTATAGCTAGTCAACTACTAAGCCACATGTCTGTAACTTTAGTAAAACACAAAAAAGCAGTTACTAATATATCAAAATCATAAGGCAGGAGGCAGTTTTGCATTTGAACAGTTTGCTACTAAAAAATGCAACAATCATGCAGTCCTAAGAATGGGTTAAGTTCAGAAGATGATGTAGTGAAAAGTAAATGATATACTACATGTAAGAATTGTGTTCTATTTTACTTAGTAAGGCATTGTGTGGATTCTCCTAAGTATCTCTACACATGCTGATTATCTCAGTTACATTATATTATTTCCCTCTTTATGCATCCATGAAATCCTTGCTCTCTATTTTCCTCACAATCAGCTATTTCTTTTTGTTCCTCTGACCGTCAGCAGGGCTCCTCTCTGTCTTCCAGAGTCTTTGAGATCTTAGTGCTTATCATAATGCACCTTTTACTTTTCTCAAATTTCTTGCATAAAACTTCTGAAAACTTATCTGGTGCTTTTGGATGTTTATTTGAAATTTATGTATTGGTAGTATTTCCCAAATGAGCTCTCCAGGAAAAAAATAACAATGTCAAATAGCACTCCAGTATTCTCCCCCAACTTTTATTAGAGTCTGTTCTGTTTGAAAGTTAGTTCTGCTCTGCAGTATCAAAGAGCAATTGGCAGAGAAGGTTTTTGTGGTTTTTTTTTTTCTTTTTTTGAAGTAGCTTTCCTTAATCATCTTGGAGGCTGTCCAGAACACTTCTTCTTATAGAGCTGCAAATACAAATCACCCAGTTCACAATAAGGCCATGTAGCTGTATATCTAGAAGTCTGCATCTTTAGAAAGAGAAATGAAATTGTGCAGATGGATTTCTGTATCAGTAGATAAACTAGAGAAAATGTGTGGAACATTAAGAAAGAAATTCCACGTTTTTTCTTAAGATCAAAATAAATACAGAAAAAACTACCCTACATATTCACTTTTTTTCCCCCCAATTCTGAAAAGTTGTCTTGTTCTCAACCTCTGAGCATTAATTCCACAAGAAATTCAATTTCATTTGAACCCAGAATTCTTTCTGTGAACATAGTTAAATCCAACTGTAGATTTATTTGTTGCAGCTTATTAGCTATGGTAATATTTATTCTACCTATGTTTAAATACTGTTTTGTTGACTAATTTTAAATGACAGTGTGGCATTTCTGTAGGTTGTTGTTGCTGGCATCTTGACATAAGTCATCCTCCATTAAGTAGTAGATAATTCTTTAAAATATGTGGTGAATATTTTTCTTTTCTATCGTATAGAACCAAAAGACCGATGCATCAATGGAAAAAGAATAGCAGGAAAGGATTACCTCTAAGGAATTTAGTTGTAGAAAGATGAGTGATTAAAACTGGGTCAAACATGCTGGGTCAAGAAAAAATTTGGACCTATTTTGTTCAAAACCTTCATTTTATACCACAGAAACATAATTTAAAAAAAAAAAAAAAAAAGTCCATAAGGTTACATTGCTACCTGTCAACACATGAGGTATTTGAAATGACGGACAGGTACCACTATAGAAAATTACTTGATAAAGGATAGAATTGTGTTACAACATAAGGTGCTACATCTTCCTCGTAATCAGAACCTAATCATATATCTTCCTGGACAAGGTGATCCAGTTGAGTTAAGAAGTTAATGTTTAAAGTTATCTAGGCCTCAGTGTAACTGAACAGAGATCTCCTAGAGCGCTCAGGAGGAATTATGATATTAGAGGTCAGATGTTTATAAACTGTCTTTTAGCATTTGTGAGATAGTGTGTCAGAGTTTAACATGTTAACCTAAGGCTGAACTAATAGTATTGTGGAACTGCAGTTAAGAAGGTGAAAGTAAGCAGATACACTGGATCAAAGAATGTGTAGTGTGCTGCTGCTGCCATATATTGATTTCATCATGTATCTTAGCTTGAGGTTTCCTCCTATGTTTTATACCTATAAAGACACAATGCAAAAATTTCTTAAAAATGTAAGCTTACTTTCTTGAAATTCTGGCAGCTGTAAAATACTGTTGATTGAGACCAGGTTATGTTTTAGTGTTGAAAATGCCAAGGTGAAGGTAATAGTACTACTGGTATAAGAAGTCACCTCTTAAATAACGGAGCAGTTGAAAAAAAAGAAAAGCTGTTTCTGTCTATTTACTTTTGTCTTTTGGGCCCCTGCAGTAGTGTTTTTTGAACCATAGGCTTTTTAAAGATTGGGTTACTAAGTAAAATGAGTGCTCTAAGCACATGGTCTGCTCTCAGCAGAAAGTCCTCACATTATCTTAAGCCGCACGTCAGTGTTCTAGAACTCAGTATTCTCTGATTTTAGTTATTGTCTTGGTTTTTGGTTGTATTACTGAGGCATACTTATTTTTTTTTACTATTATTTTTATTCTTATAAAACTCTGCAGTTTAAATTGATTTTTTTATTTGATCTGAATTTCTTATCAACAGTAATTAGTTTAAGCCCATGACCTACTTCATATCTGACTCTGAACAGCTGTCAGATGACACACTGCTTCTCTAGTGAGCTGTTTTGGATTCACTGCAATAAAGGCCATGACTGTCTACCATTACAGCTTCCATGAATCATTGATTACTCCGAGAGAAAGCTGTGATTCTTTATTGAATAGCCCTTTGCTAACTGACTCAAAAAAGTGAATAATGGGAACATGGATATAGAAAAGGTGTTTTGTTCTGAAGGCACATGCAAATTAAGCTTTCTGATACTGCCAGACAATTGGTTAGTTGTATTTGCTTCATTTAAAAAAAAAAAAATAAATAAAAAAATTTCAAAGATAAAAAATAGTGGCTTTACAAAATTGCTGTAAAGCTCTTATTAGATTTTAAAAATAGTTCTGCAGGGCTTGTGAAAAAAAGACAAATTATTTTGGCCAATATATCTGGGGAAGCTGATCTCATTCATCAAAGTAAAATTTTCTGAGTAGACTTAGTGAAGATCTGCCAAAATTCCAAAATTGTCTTTTTTTTTTTTTTTTTTTTTTTAACAGAACCCTGACTTGCATATACTGCCAGGTCAGCTTTCTCATGGAGGTCTTTTTCAGAATAATGCCTTTCATCAAAGTCAAATTGCATCCTTAAAGCAGAACTTATTTGGAAGATGTAGTTTGATCCAAAATGCTGTGAAAATGTCTTTGGAGAATTTGAATTTTTCATTGGCTTTACAGAATTTCCTTTTTTGAAATGGATCATTTATTGGTTCCTGGTGTGTATTTTTTTCATAATACTGAGTTATTTGGGAATTATTTCTACCTGCTATTCCTTCACAGTTCCATTGATCATTTTCTTAGTAATTTTATATGGAATATTTTTATTTTATTTAGATAACATTTCTATGGCTTAAAAATATGTTATACTGTTGATGAATTAGTTTTTTTAATGTCTTCAACTCAGATTTTGTCAGCAAAGGGAGACTGGTGCATGTAGAACAGAACTAAGGATATGCATTATAATATAATCTAACTCCATTTTTCTTTGTTCCTCTCTGCATTACCTTTTCATAAAACTACACTTAAAATAAATATTATTAAAAAATAATTTTCTTTAGTATGGAAGATGATTTGGAATGACATGGTGTCTGTTTTACAAATATAGTTAATGTAAAATATGATGAAACAGCAAAAGCTTTTATATTTCCTTGTATTCTTTCTTTACAGATGGACCCAATTCAGAAAGCTGTAATAAATCATACATTTGGGGTCCCTCTTCCTCATCGAAGAAAGCAAATCATATCATGCAACATTTGCCAGCTGAGATTTAATTCTGATGTAAGTCAATCATTTTGTATCAGATTAGAAATATGTACTTATCTTCTTGGATGTGTCATAATTTGCATAAATTGAACCTAAATGAAATGTGATGATTTCAGTTTGTGGTTCAGCAGATGAAAAGACTGTAGGATGCTTCAAATAAACACAATTATTTGATAGTGTTTATACACCAGGCCAGATTTTCCCTGCGGATATATCTCTGCGAGCTCATCAATTTCAGTTTTGCTGCATGGGCTGAAAATAGGAAAACTGATTGATCCATTACTGCTAATAACTCTGAAATATTTGCTGGGTGCTAATTCTTCTACCAGCCCTGGATGTAGTTGCCTTTTCTTCCTCAGAATATTAGAAGTTATTCAGATGTGCACCCCTGTGATTTTACCTTCTATTTGCTATGCTTACAAAGACCTTTCCAGCCAGAATTGTGTCTTAGTATTCCTGTCTTGACAGTATGATCTTAATAGCAATAACAATAATAATAGATGCAGGTAATTTTTTGTCTGTTGGCTACTACCTTGCTTTCTCTCATTCCTCCAACAATTAAATATAACACTCTGAATTGGAAATGGTCTCTAATATACAGAGAACATTCTAACTACTTTATTTTCTTCTCCAGCAACACTGTATGTGCAGAAACAACCTGACATGGTGCAATATATTGTCTTCTGCTATTCTAATCTTCTAATGTCTGGGCATTGCTGGTGGCAATTTATATTCCCCTTCCAAATGTCTTTCAGTTATTACCTGTTATATATGGAATTCACATTTGTCAAAACAAAAATGTTTGAATTTAAAGCATTGTCCAATCCAAATATATTCACAAGGCTCCTTCCTCATGCTAGTTGTAAAAGAATTGAAAGAGCTCTTTTGTGCAGCTTTTTCTTTGTAGGCAAATCTCTGTGATCAGTTAATCATTTTTAGTTTATCAATTATTTATCAAAGCCACAAACTTGTCAAAAATTTAAGTTGAGCCTTGAAGCATTCTGTAACAAATTGACTACCCAAAAGTAATGCAGTTCTCTTCAATCCCCTCAGCTTTTAATGCTTAGAAAGAATTTTAACAAGATCTCAGTCATGACTTTCAGACCAGTGTGAATTCCATATTTAACCTTCATTCAAGACTCCAGATATTTTAGTTCACGGACTGAATGTTCACCTTTCTCTTACAAAATTGACAGTAGTCTCAAACAGGGATTGCAAACAATAATAGAGTATCTGTAGCTGTTGCAATTCTCACAGACAAAAATAGGAGAGTCAGATTGCACTCTTCCATTTAGAAGCCAAATGCTAGAATTATGACTGCAAATACTGAGCCATTCACAATAGGTCTCTCACAAACAGCAATTTTAAGGGATATTGGAGATTTCTGGACCACAGCAGATCCCACTGACTGGGAGTAGCTGACTGCTACTGAGTAGCAGACTGAGTAGCCTGGCTTATTGCTCATGGTTTTCAGCTTCATCTTTGGAAAGAGCATGTCAGGCTGAATCATACATTGCATATATCCTCAAAAGTCATCAAACACCTCAGTGGTACCAAAATCTTCTTTCATAGAAGGAATACCATTTCTTAGTTTGAAAAAGATACAGGCAAAAGTGAGGTTGAACATGTCATTAAGCTGACTTAGTCACTAGCGGATACACAATTTAGACTAATAAATGGAGTAAAACATTTTCCAGCCAACAGGATGCAGGCATTTTCCAGAAGAAGATGAAATAAGCAATTTTCTACGCAGAAGGAAACGCAATGTCAGTGAACACTGACACTTCTGACTCAGAGGACTGGTATGCCCTCATGCTGTTCTTCTCTTAAAAAGGATTCCAAAGTAGAGAGGGGAGAGAGGCAGTGGCCATTTTCAGGGATCTCTACAATACCTAGAAAACAACAGCTACAACAAAACACAGTTTCAGGAGAAATATCTTCATTTAGACTATTTGCAGTAAAAAAAAAAAATCCTGGAAAAATAGCTGTGAAGCAGATATTTAGTTGTCTTTTCACACATTCAATCCAAGAGGTTTGAACTCTGCTTTGCCAGAGCTGTTCAGAGGAAGTTTGTTCTAACTAAATTTTTAAAGCATCCTCAGTGTTTCTGTTGGATAGAGAGGCTAGAATTCTAAATATTGCCTAGTGATTAACGTGGGAAGATATCTGTCCCTCTTAAACACCCAGAAGAGATTTGCAGATGTCTTTATGGTTCTCTCTTCTCATTCCAGTGTGTATAGTTATTACAACTGACATTCACAAAGTGCTCTGCTGAGACTTTTCAAGAAATAATATATAGTCAGTGTTACTGCAGGTTTAGAATTGTTGTTTTTTTTCTGCAATGTGAGTGGAATAGGCAGAGCTAAGTACGTCAGTTGCTTGAGTAACTCTGCATGACCAACAGGTTTTTTTTTTTTTTGTAGAAAAAAAAAGTGCAGATTCAGCGTGAAGACTTAAAGAAAAGATTGCCCTGGAAAAAAAGTTATTAGCTATCAATTTTTGGTTGTTAAATTATATGAATGGCAGTCACACATTGTAGATTTTTTCTTAGTATTATGAAAAACTTTTAATTTACTGAATGTCTGCACCTTTCATTGTAATCATACTTCGCTGAACATTATTTAAAACACTTAGAAAAATTAATAGCTTTTACGTTTAGAAACCTAAGGGTTTGTGGCTGTTCTACAGATGCATCTCTATATTTTTAGGTGCTGTTGATAGAATTTATCAGAGAACAATGAATAGAAATTCTATTTACCTACATCACAACAGTATTATGGAAATGTTTACAATAAAACTGGTCTGTGAAATTTTTCATTTTGGTAGAGAATACTGAATTTTCTCCCCTTTGATACAGATTTCTTTCAGTACAAAAGAGCTTTTTTCCTGGTTACACAGAATCAAAATTACATTTCAGAGAAAAATGAGAAAGGCACTACAGTAGTCTAAAATCATTTAGTTTCTTTCTAAAGGCGTTATCTGTAAATCTTCATGACAGCTGTGTGTTCGGTATTTCTTTTCAAATAAATCTTCTCATATGAGGAAAGGGAGGAATGAGCAAGTAACCAAAGCTTCTCTGTGCTGAGAAGAAAAAAAAACAACATAACACTGGAATAGCAGTTGTAGATTCAGTGGAATCTGTTTCAAGCAGTGACTATTTAATTATTTTTTATTTATTTTTCATTGAGGGAGATCTGTGTATTGCTTTTACCTTTATATTAAGCATCCAGTAAAGGGAAAACCATTTAAGTATGTTCTTAGCAGGAAGTGTGTGTGTTGCCTGTTAGATTTTTCTATCTGTTCATTGCTATTTTGCCTTGTTGAGAAGGACTGTTAAATACATGCTTTTGAATAAATATAAAATATCTGCTATAAGCATCCTGAAAACAAATTCCAGCTAACTTGAGTAGGACAATTCAAGGGGTTTCCCTGCAGGTAGATGTTGGAGTATATACTCTGCTAATGCAAGAACTCACTAAACACAAACTCACTAATCACTACCAGGATTTGGGGGGGAGGGGGGGGAACACGACTTACCAAATTTTCACCATTTTTTAATGTAGGGAATGTCAGTATCTACTAATCAGGTCGAATCTTGCAAAGAGAGTCTCTCTTACTTTTTTGCACAAAGTAGATACCTGAGTGATAATTCAGCCTGTTTTTAGAGGAAGGCTGGGCAGCATTTTGATGTATTTACAGGTCTTGAATTCCATTATGATAATCTATAAAAGTATTTCCAGATGTTTGCCAGAAATAATTATTTGTGTTAAATTGAAGCTGAAGTAATGTTCTCCTGAAAGTCGAGCAGGATCCTCATCCTGGAATCACTGTTTGTTGTTTTCTTTTAAACTTTGTTTTCCTACACCTCTTTAAAGGAAAGGTAATCTCCAACTCAATGTGCAGTTCTGCTGTATGAAGGTATCATGTGCTGCTTCAGTAAAAAACTGAATATTGTGGAAGATAAGGATGCAATATAGCTCCATAGCATTTTATGACAGTTCTGACTATCATGGGGAAAAAAGCAGAAACTGAGGACTCTATCCTGTTTAGGTTATGCTAAGTATCTAGAGCAAAGTACCAATTTGTGAGCACCTAGAGTACAATAAAGTGATAGGAAACAGCCAACATGAATTTGTTAAGAACAGATCACATCAAACCAATATAATTATCTCCTTTGACAGGGTAATTGATTGAATTGATGATGGGGAATAAGTAGGTGTTTATATATTTTGGCTTTTATAAGTGTTGATATAAGATTGTCACAGAGAGCCATAAGGTAAGTAAGGAAATATGGTCCAAGTAAAATTGTTAAAAGCTAGTTGTACAACAGATTGAAAAATTGTTCTGAGAGTAGTTGTTGATTGCTTCCTGTCAAAACAAAAGAACTGTACAAGTCAGGATCTGCAGGAGTCTGCTGCATACTTGCTGCTAGTCCACATTTTTAATATCTGTATGTCTGAAAGAATAGAGAGTACACATACTGGGATTGTGAATGACATCAAAATGTAATGTGACTGGTACCTGATGAAAGATGGCAAGTTCAGGATTGTAGTACAAAATTTTCCTGATTTGTAGAAAATAATTTAAAATTCCAAAGAATACAGTAAATGCAAGTACAAATTATTGTGCTTAGATTGGAAAAAATTAAATACACAAGTAGTGAAATGAGAAATGTATGGCTTAGTGGACAAAAGGGACTCACAATCTGAGTATACGTCATCAAGAACTAACTGGGAAAAAGGTTTTACTTTTATTGGTAGGTGGGTAAATATGAAAAAAATTATTAGCTATCATTTTTTGTAGAAATACTGGCAATATTTAATATAAATCAATAAGTATGACAAGTGAAAAAATATCTCTGGGCTGTGGAAAGAAAAAAGGACTGAATGAATATAAAGTCAAAAAGACATGGAAAGATAGCAGTTTTGGAATATATGGAAGGGTATTACTAAGAGCTGTGGCCAACTGAAATTTCATTTCCTGGTTTTAGTAAAAGATAGTCAGCTTAATTTGCTTTTTAAACTATTTTATTATTTATTATAATAAGTATATTAAGCAAAACAATTCTAGTTAAAATGGTCAAATTCAGAAATGAAAGAAGTAGGAATAGTTGTGGGTTTCCTGTCAGTGGAGGATCTTAGCAAGTTTGACAGCCTGTTCTGAGGATGGACAGGGAATGTTCAGTGATATCCCAGAACTGAGGGAGAGGTTAGATGGCCTTGTGCTCATCTAACTGCAAAACAGTTTCTGTGGTTTGACGGAGTTAGCAGAGATTTCATTTCTTGTCCGTGACAGAAAATGGACACCCCTGTCTGAGTTTCTGTTGGCAAAGACAGAGGAACTTTCAAAGCTAACCCCAAAGATTCTAACTGCTTAAAATTATTTAGCAATTCACCTTCCTAATCAGAAATCTGTTATTATTCAACTTTCAGAGATACCCTTAAAGAGTATTTAAAACCATGAGTAGCATTTACCTCGATCACTGCATGTGTAGCTTTAACCATTTCTCGTTCTCTACAGGTTTTATCTGTACCTCTGATTCTGAATTAGATTTTGTTTTAGATTACAACTTAACTTGAAGATTTATAACACTACTTTGGTATTTAAAAAAAAAAAAAAAAAGTAATCTCCTTGAATTGTAACATACAGTTTTCTTAATCAAAATCAAGTACTGCCAGCTACCAAGGACTGTGTATTATCTCAGGACAATTTTACTTCTGGTTGTTCGAAACCAGTCCCCCCCTGTTCTGTGAAGCTGTTAGCCTGAATCTTTAGGGAGATGCTCCTTGTGCAAACACATACAGATGTGCAATTCCCTTTGAGTCAGTGTTGCATTATGAGGGTACAGAACAGTTAATCACCGAGAACTTCCTATCCCCCAGCCAATTCCACACAGCTTTATAGCCTTCTGCATGACGTCACGTGGCATAAAACATCCCCTTGGCCAATCCAAGCCAGTTCCACCCCCTGTTGCTGTGCCATAATGACATTGGCTCTTCTGCTGTAACATACCCAGCCCAAGGAGTGCACCCATCACTCAGCAACAACCAAACTTTGGTGTGTTATTTACACTGTCTCAGCTAAAACTAGGGCACTTTCTAATATTGCTAATAGTATTGCTAATTGCTAATAATAATTGCTAGTATCTTTCCTGCACTGCAGAATCCAGTGTTAGGATAAACAAATACTGATTTCAGTGGTGGAATTGCACATGCCATTCAATTGAGTTCAGAATGTGAGTCAGAATTGAGCTTTTCCATAGTTGCTAGTTTCTTCTATTCACTGGAAAAAAGTAGCAAGTAATCATAGAAAGTGATGAGTGCTAAGATTTTAATAGGATATCCAGAATTTATTATGGAAATTCTAAAGAATTGCTTAACAAAATGTTCGATATGTTTTTGGCATTTGAAAAGTCTAGTGAAACAGCACAGAATGTTTTACTCATGCACTACATACATAACAAATTTAAAAAAACAAAAAAAGCAACAACAAAAAACCCCAAATCACTAGTATTATATTGTCCAGATGGATATTCATTAGATTGTGGTTTTATATGCCTAGATCACACATTTTAAATGCATTACCTCCTCTACTCCTCTTTCCTAGAACACAGTTCTAAACGCTGTGGCAGCAATATGAATTGCAGTCAGGACCCGTGCAAGCCTAATCTTTCCTATGCTAGAGAATTTGGATTTTTTTTTCTTTTGTAGTTTGAAAGAAAAAACGGTATATTTTCTTAAATTCTGTCTACTCTTAGACGATGTCACCTCTTAAGGTGTTGAACTTAGTCCCCTGACTGATATCTTAAGGATTTGGATTTTTCCTTGTCTGTTAGTCATTGCATACAAACCAAATATGCACTGTGAATACTCATTCAGTGTTCCACAAACTGCAGAGCTTTCAGCACAAATTCTCCACTAATCCTGGTGCCTGTCTCCTCTTTTGTAATGAAAGCAATTTTTTCTGTGTAAGAAATCTCTCTGTTTCTGCAGAACATGGACCAGCGCACGGGTATCTAGCCCCCAAAGTATTGCCTCAGGATAGAAAGAATAGTTTTAAGTTATCAGTCTTTTAAATAAACCTACAAAATATGCTCTGATCTGTGAATGTTAGCTGGTTGGTGCTGATGGGAACAGATGGAGTCACTTCGCATCCACTATGTTCATACTACAAGATACGCTTTTCTTCCAAAATTCACTCTCCAGTCACATTTAGCAGTGGTAGTTGAAAGGGAAATCTTTAAATTCGTGAAAAAAGCAATGTTATGTTTACAATTCCCATGTCCCTCCACAAGCACAGGGTATTGAGAAATGTCCAATATCTATGCCAGCTGCACATCAGTCAGTATAGGAACATGATCCTGGAGAGGATAAATCGTTCAGTTGATGAGAAGCTATTGCTGTGTTAGGACTTAATGATGATGCAGACCCATCACTTTATACTGTTTTTTATTCAGCTTTGTCAAATCTCTATTTTTACCTCTGCTCATCCTTCCAGGTTATTTCATTTTCAAAGCAATCACTTGCTTTGGTAAAATAAACCAGTTGTGTATAAAATTTGACATCTCTTGGAAATTATTTGAGTTTGCAAGAAATGTTCCTTAAATAAATAAGTAACAGCTCTCTTTGATTGTCCTCTTAATAATTTGCACAAGACTAATGACCGGTGCTCTGACTGTGTTCTAACAAACTGGTTTAGAAGGTTTCTGCTTCTAGCACTGAAGTTAATATTTGCCCTTTGGGGCCAACTTTTAACTTATATTAGATGATTTAGATGATTTTAGATGATTTTAGAACTGCAAAGAGTAGCAGAGGTGAGAGAACTTAAGAGAAAAATTGTTTGAACAAACACATCCATGCGTGTTACTGTCAGAAGCTTTCCTTTCCATGAGTGTTACTGTCAGAAGCTTTCCTTTCCTAAGAGATGATTAAATTAGGATATCAGAATATATCTGAAAAACAAGTATTGAGGGAAGATAGGAGGAGGGGAGGAAGTGCAAAAATGATATATTTGATCCTAGATTTTCCAAAATCTGCTTTTGATGTCATAATCGTGTATGTAGATTCTAAGATGAGTTGCAGGCAAATAATACATATGCTACTAGTGATTTTTTTTTTCAATTGGCCTCTGTAGCTACATTGTCTGATTTACACTAGCAACAGAAAGATTTCATGCCTGCTGAAAAATGAGGGGATCTTTATGTGAATAAGCTTCACATAACACCATTGGGAAGCATATCGAAATATTATCAACTATACATTGAAAAATACCATTATGTAAATGAGGAAATTAGAACAGACAGACAAACGTATAAAAGTGCAAAAATGTTCTTTGTCTCTTTCAATTTTCTCATGTGCTCCACTCATACAAAAGACTGCCCATTTCAGCTGCAAGGAGAGAAACCTCAGCTTTATCTCTTATTGCCATACATGTTTGTATTTAAAATATTGTTCATGTCATCTTCCTCAGTCCAAATGTGAAATAAATCAGTTAACTTTAATACACCTTAAATTTAAGAACAACTGTAATGGGAATTCTTTACAGAAACCTCTTTCTATAAGAAAATAATTTACCAAGAAGGAAAGATAGGTTGTACACTCTCTTCTGAACCATCTTCACCTAGCTTTGTTTGGTCTGTTCTAATTTCTTGCTTACAGGTTTATTTAAACAGGCTAAGAATTTATACAGTTGAGCATCTGAGATTCTTGGTTATTAATAATAGGTGCGAAAAACTTTAACAGTAAAAATGACTAAATATTTTGTTTTCATTCACCTATCAATGATTCTTTGAGAAATTGCTCTGCTCACTTTAGTAGGCACTGGTAAGGACAGGAGAGAGAAAGGAGCAGATAAGGTTATATGTCAAAATCTATAGTAAGAAAATGTGCAATTTTTTTGTGATGGGGAATGATCTCCACCAAAATGAGATAACTGAAATGTGAGGATTTTTGTTGTTTTTTTTTTTTGTTGTTGTTGTTTGTTTGTTTTTTGCTGTTTTGTTTGATTTTTGTTTTTTTTACTCTATAAAATTATTAATTCTGAACATATCAGTAAAATGTTTTTTTCCCCCGTCTTTGTTTTTTGTACTCTTCCAAGAGTGGTAAAATATTTTTAAATAATAGACTAATTCTGGAGATTTTTTTTCTTTGTTGTCAGTAAAATTGCATGCCCTGGAATAGCTTCGGTACAGTCTTTTTTATGTATCTGTGCAGCCAACTCTTGTAGTGAAAATATTTCATTTTGTCAGAATTATCTTTAAATATAATGGCCCCTGATGTGAACAAATTCCACTTCAGAAACTACAGGCCTGACTTTTTCAACTTCTTGTTTCTTTTATCACTCTTCACATGTCGTTTACAGTCTCTGGAGATATTCCTATTCTGTGTGCTTACTCATACCTCAGCTAACAGCTGAGAGTCCGATCCAATGAATGAGTGGAAGCACAACCCAATATCTGCTTTTAAAAGCTTTATATTGGAGTAGAAAAGTACACTTTTGAACTGTACCTTTGAGCGTATATTGCCCCTACTCATGCATTTTTTTAATCTCAATTGAAAATGAAGCCTTTAAAGGTTTAATATGGCTAAAGGGGACTGACTTCTTTTCAGGAAAGAATCCAGTATGGCACTTATACTGAACTTCCCCATGGCCTTTAAAATCCTTACTATGAATTTAAAACATGTATTGAGTCAGAGGAAGTGCTTTACTGGTAAAGCATACAGCTACTTTTTTTATATGTAATCTTCTGATGAGTTGATCTAAAATTATGATTTTAAAAATAAAAAGTTTTACTCTGTTTGGGATTTATATAGATCATGTAATGGTGGAACAATGTAGATATACATACATAGTGAATTTACCAAATTCATTTATGGTAGTTGTTTTTGGATGGGCATAAATGTTTCTTTTTATCTTTTATAAAGATTTTAGAAGGTATTCTCTGAACAGGTTTCATCCTTTTCCAGCATAGCCTATTTTCTCTGCATCAGTGGACTTGTCATGATAATCAACTTTTTTGTCCCAACCATCAATCACTCTTGATTACAGATGGGGAGAAGTTCTGTTCTGTTGATCAGCCCATCAGTGCACATAATGTTATACCTAGAGACAAGTAAAAATCATCCCTCGATGGGAGAATCACTTGCCTTCTAGCCTTTTATCTGAGGTATTTTAATTTGCATTTAAAATATTGTTGCAATTCTCAGTGCTTGCTTTGATTTTACTACTTCTTGACAAAAATAATAAATTCTGTTGATATTTCCCTGCTTTTCTGTTTCAAATAACATTTTGAATTTTAACTTTTCATTCATTGTACAAATATTATGGCAATTATTACTATATAAATTAGAAATTAAATGGTTATGCAGTACTAGGAGGAACATAGTATACTTTAGCCCAGAATTTCTGGAAAAACACTATTTTGTTGTCTTATGATATACTACTTAGCTAGGATTATAGTTATTTTTAGAATTCAATTTATTTGCACTGTTTGTTAAACAAACTTCACAGCAAGGGAATTACTAAAAATTAAAGGCATCTTTCTTTTCTTTAAAGGAAGTATGGTTTATATTGTGATTGTACTGAAAAAAACACACTTCTGTCACTTAATGCATTCAAGCGTATTTGCTTCCTTTTAATAAAAATGTGAGTTGTCACAAGTGTAATGTAAGTTCATCTAGAGAAAATATATTTTGGAGAGAGCTTAAATACGACTTAAAAATAGCTATCAGAATAACGAGACGTAGTTTACTTGAACCACAGTCACTTCTTTTTATTTTTAGCATATTTTCCTAAAAATAAAGACAGAAGAAATCACAACAGTATATAAGAAGCCTATAAATCTGCTTCAGAAGCTATAGGACAAAGTGCAAATGAAAAAGACAGAGCATAACAGTATGGAGTATATGGATTTAATTAGCAATTGCATTTATATGTAAAAGATTTAATTAGCAGTAGATCATTTTCTTATTCCTATTGGCCATTTTCTGGACAGTGATATATAATTTTTTATGTTGCACTATGCCAACAGGAAGTGTTTTCATCAGACGCAGACACTTCAATACTATTATCTCTTACCTCAGCCTACACAGTGATGCAAGCATATCCAAATGTCACAATTTAATAGGCCTATGATAAATACAGTGAACAAACAAACAAACAAAAAAATAACAGCAAGCCTGTGGCATATTTGCAAAGAAGTTTTATTTTGTGTATTCTGATGATAATAACACTAATTGCCATTGGAATCACTCAAACAAGTTCATTCTTTATCCTCTGTCTGCCTGAATACCTTGTTTGCCAAATACAGACTTTAATCACTTGTACAGTAGTAGCTCCTCTATATTGACATTTTGTTTGTTTTTATGGTTTAGTAACTATTATAAATATATTGAAGGTTTTTTATCAATTTAACAGAGTGGATCAGTTTACCTTTTCAAAGATGCTCATCATTTGTTATTGTAATGACATAACAGAAAAATTTCTTTTGTTAATGAATAGAGATGTTAGGTGGAACTTCATTAGTGCAATTCTAGTCAAATAGCCTGCCAGTAGGCACCTGTCACTACTTGTCAATTCCTTCTCTAACATGATTTTCATACCAGAGTTTTCTTAGTAATAAATAGCAAAAATAAAGTCAATTTCTAAGATGAGCATATTCCTAGAAGCAGCAGTAAGTGAGCAATAATATCTGGATGCTGGAAAACACAGTATGTAATTAACACCTTGGGCATTGGTGGAATTAAAAATCGTACTGCATTTAATTGTGTTTTATTGTAGGTAATTACAGTGCCTAAGAACTATTATTTTCTAAAATTGCATGACTACTTCATATTTCTTTAGATTTCTTCAGAGTGAAACTTCACATAACACTAAGAAATTCGGTTTACATCATGTAGCAAAAGTATGCAAGAATTTTCAGTTAAATACACTATAAACGGCACAGCATCATTTTGGCTATTCTTCTGAGTATGAGTCCCATGTCTTTATTACTGAGACAGACTTGCTAGCAAGGTAAGCCAAAGTGACATGTGATTCAGAGAAATGCCTTCAATCTTTGTGGACTTACTAGCTGTCCTAGTGCTTTTAAGAGTTGCTACTGCCAAAACAACTGGCAAGAAGTAAAGGAGAGAACAGACATTTTGGAGAAGGAGTAGATGCAGTGACATTCAGCAGCGGAGATGACAAGGAATGAGGACTGCATCAAGAAAATAAAAGGTCTGGTACTCCCTCTTTGACAAAATAGAGCTGTGGCAATGATCACCACATATTCATTTCTATCTTGCAGGGATAATTGTGTTTGTATAAGTAAAGAGTCTTTCAACCCAAGCTACAAAATCTTTCTATAAAAGATCTGATTTTTTTTTTAAATTGTGCATGTTTTGTACTAATATGAAGAATTAGAAAGTAAGAGGAATTTCTGTGGACTGGAAGATATGCATTTCATGCTTCTGTTACAGCATTGTCTAGGATAGGTAAGAAATATGACTTGGAGTCAAATGATGGGAGAAAATCAACGCAGGGATTTTACTGATTTTTCACTGATGTGTGTGGATGTGCTTGTTGCTTAGAAATATTAAAAAAAAAAAAAAAAAAAAAAAAAAAAAGTATAGTTTCTGGTGTTGGGAAGCTGAATTTTGTGCAACTTATGCAGATGCTGTACAGACTTTGAACTGACAGCACTTACAGCCTGAAAGGATCTTGCCTAACTATGACAGAAAATCCTGAACTTACTTTATTATCTCTGTTAACGCAAAAGCAAATGACTGAAAGTAATTGAGGGTAAATTGATATTTTTTAAAAGTTAGCATTAAGAAAAGTAGGCATGTTTGCTCTTATTAACTGATTTTTCCATCATGTGTAAACTTATTTTAAGATGAATATTCACTGTGGCAGTGATGGATGTTTACTCATAGGCATCAATCCATACTACTTCACTAAGAAAGGAAAACCATGTCCCAAGAGAAAATAGGCTCGGAATTTTTGTTTGTATGTCTTGTTGAGTGCTCGTTGATATACACAGATAAATATTAACCACAAAACACTTTGGAAATCATAGCCTGGTAATTATGTTATTGGAATAGCCTGAATTATTCTGCAATAATTATTTTAAAAATTGAGGTGTTATATTTTAATCAGTAATCTACTTAGAACTTGGAGAATACTATGGCTTGTTTACATAAGGAACCTACAGCTAAGTATCTGTGCAACATACACTGCTTTACTAATGTGTAGGATTCGATTTTTTTATTTAGAGAGCTTATTTTCTAATAAATTAGAAAAGAGGTAAGAATATAAGGTAAGGAAAGAAGCAGAGTGAACGAATAAATGGAAAAATACTTTCTGAAATTCATTTTTAAGAGTTTTCTTGAAGGAGAAACGTTTTGCCATCTTATTTTTGACAACATCTGAGAACATTTGACGTAAAACTGGGAAAACTGTCTAAGTACATTTTCAACATTACCAGTTTATGCAATAGTTTACTGTAGTAGGTGAATTGCTCTAAGTCATGAGAGGGAGAAAGAGAAGAGAAAAAAATAAACAGTATTGAAAAGCAAATGTGATGATGCAGAATAGGAGATTGCTACATAGAAATAAATGAAACTGAATGTCATAGTTCATTATTAAAATCTGAGATATGATGGTATGTACAGGGACAAAAAAAGTGACTTGAGAAATGTGACAGTCTATAGTAGGATTAAAATGGATTTATCTAGGAGCTCAAACTCAATGATCATGAAGATATTGGTTGAATTAAAATAGATGGACGAAGTCCTGAAAAACGTATCCAAGTCCAGAGGAGTGGAAAGGCTTGAGGGCAGACTCCTGAAATATGTTAGTCTGGCCAGCATAAGGCTTTTTTTGTGAATGGGAAGAGGAATTTTTTTATTGGACATCCTTCAGTTGGTGCATCTTAGGATTCAAACCTTCTCTAAAGTCACTCTTAATTAATATTTTTTTCCTCTCCATACTACTTACAATTACATAAAAACAAAGATGGCTGTAGTCTATCAATTAGCTCTTTTCTGATATTTGTGGTAAGGAATAAAGATGGAAGCATTTGTAGAATAGTTTAAATGGGTCATTGCTTTAAATTTAAATTTTTTAAAATAACATATATTGCATATTTTCTCTCTCAGAAAACATTCATATATGAAAAATATGCTGATTTGAATATTACTTGAAGAAGAACACAAAGACTAAAAATATCCATTTACTTTTCCACTCAATGTGCTATTCTCCATTTTTTCACCTCTTCACTGCCATATTATTATAAAATTACTTTGGCAATTCACTGTTGCTGCTCCTGACATGAAACAGGTAACAAAGTGCTAAGAAACTGATTCATAGTCAGGAATATAGACACTTACAGCAATTGAATTATGAATTTTAATTCATAGCTTGAAACCATTTGTTGTTACTGTTACAACAATCTGTTGGTTTTGTAGGCATAACTCCTATTTTTCTACTAAAAGGGGTTCCACCAATTATTAAACATACATTTTAAATGGAGAGCTTAAATATAAAAAAAGGATGGATTTGGACTGTAAGTAAAAAGCCAGGATTTTACTTGGTTGGGATGCTAACAGGGGCTCATCACATTTCAGAAAATAGAAGCATGAATTATAGAAGCATGAATTGTTTGTAGGACAAGACATAGACCATTAGTGTTTCACTGCATTTTCAAACACTTTTCCAGGTGGTGAGTGATGGGATGGCCCTTGAAACCTTCTGGATGAGGAGCAGCATAATTCTCTTTTATCAGCACCACAAATGATCAGTAGGATGGTGATTTTATCATAAACATCAAATCTGAAGTCATTTCCTAAAATTCCTTTCTTTCTTCATAGTAGAAGTGCTTTGGCTCTCTGATCATCCTATTAGATCCATTCCAATAGCTCCACATCTTTCTTGTGCTGGTAACCCTGGCCTGAATGCGTCCTCACAAGATCTGCCTACAGGGGAACAATCAACTCCCTGTCCCTGCTGGCAACTCCTCTTTTGATGCAGCCCAGGATACAGTTGGCCTTCCCACTGCAAGTACTCATTGACTCATGCCAAGCTTATTTGTCCACCAGAACCCCTGAATCCTTTTCTGTGGGCTTGTTTGTTCATTTCTGTTTGTTTAATGAAAAGAAAGAGACTCCACCATTTTTTAGAGATTTTATTGGTTTAAATGGGGACAAGGAGAAAGGACTGTGTCAGCACCCATGCTGGATAGTGCTTCAGGGCAGGACAGAAGGGCATTAAAAAAAAAAAAAACATGGCTAAATCTTTTGAAGGTGGAGGCTGCCTATGTCATTACTCTGGTGTTCAAATTCCTGCCTAGTTTAGCCTGTAGATCTCAGCATTTAATATCTTATTAAAGGTTTGTGCACAGCTGGAACAAAGATTCCCATAGATAATAAATTCTGTTGCTGGCTCCTGCAGTAATAAGCTGTGAAATCAAAAGACTAGCAGGGCCAATGCTGTGGTCTGTCTGATAGAGTGTTTCTCCTATAAAACATCAGGGGGCTTTGGACCCAGATACTCAAACATGCAGAAGTCATAGACTTACATTTGGCTGACTGAAAACATGTTCATGCTCGACCAAATAAATACTTCGACTGTACATTTAATCTGTTCTTAGCATAAGTCTCATCATCCTGCTACCATATTCAAACTAAAATAACTCTTTGGTTTAGCTTGAAACCTCTTGTACTTCTGGCCAGCTGTCTGCCAGAGGAAGCCAATTTGATTTACCGTGTATAAGCCTGAAGGTGCTTAAAACCGAGTTTGAAGTAAATAACTAGTTTGTATTTGGAATGCAGTACGGTTTATTTTTTTCAGAGACTGATGGGCAAAAACAGTGAGGCTGAAATTACATCTGTAAAGTGAAATTGAAGAAGCAATGAATTAAAGATTAAAGCTTCAACCCTCTGTAATGAGAAAGTGTTGGAAAGAA
This sequence comes from Lagopus leucura, assembly GCF_019238085.1. Taxonomy (NCBI): domain Eukaryota; kingdom Metazoa; phylum Chordata; class Aves; order Galliformes; family Phasianidae; genus Lagopus; species Lagopus leucura. Next base: position 15,422,386 of record NW_024962334.1, read on the forward strand.
TTTGAACTTAAATCTTATCTGGACTTGGTAGGACCCTTGGTGTTAAAGCCAGCTGTCCTGAGCTTCGCCTGCATGTTCTGTTCCTCTGTAAATGTGACAGTGCTACAAGTTGTCAGATGTCACACATTGTGCATATCATTCACACATCTGCCTTGTCTGCCTTAGTGATCTTGTTTGGAGGGTGTGACTTTTTCAAGGGTCCTCATCAGTAGAGCCTTTCATGGTACCTGAGATTGTAATCTCACTTCTTCTTTGGGGTTAAGTTGTGAGTATGGCTGTATGGTGCTGTATGGCTCAATTCTTATTACTCAGTAAATCTCTTTAAGAGGTGACCATTTCTCCTTTTTGCTTTGACAGGCAGAGTAAGCGATACACAAGGGCACATCAGTCAGAGTTGAAAGTGGGTTGTTCATGAGATTCTGAGGACAATAGCATGTGCAGGTCCAGGTGCAATATAATTCCAGCTACCAGGGCCATCCTGAACTCTGAGAGCCAGGAAAATGCCCTGAAATTTTAATAGTTCCTCTCTTGTCTCAGGCAGACTTATGTGACCCACTGGTAAAATTTATCGTGATCCAGTAGACAGTAGCAAATAGTTGTTTTTACAAACACAATATTTGATACCTGCTTTTGCTATTTCATATCTACTGCTTGAACCAGCAATGGTAATATTCTTACAAGGTAATATTTTTGGGTTTTTTTTTTGTCTAAGGTTTATTTATGTTGGAATAGCTATTATTTTTTGAGAGATGAATTATTCTATATATTTTTATTACATTATAGGAAGGACTTTATATTTTTTGTGTTGGATCTATGGAGTAATCTAGATAGGCTGGATCAGCGTGCTGAGACCAACTATGAGCTTAGTCAAGATGCTTTTTGATCATAACAATCCCACGCATTGCTATAGGCTTGGGGCTGAGGAGCTGAAAAACTGCATAGAGAAAAGGAATCTAGGGATATGAGTGCACTACCAGCTGAACACAAGCCAGCAATATGCTCAGGTGGCCAAGAAGGCCAGTGGCAGCCTGGCTTCTGTCAGAATTAACACAGTCTGCAGGAACAGGGAGATGATCTTCCTCTGTACTTGACACCAGTGAGGCTGCACCTTGAGTGTTGTGTTTAGTTTGGCCCTTCACTACAAGAAAAACATTGAGGAAAGGTCGAGGTTGGCTTCTTCTCCCATGTCACTAGTGGTAAGATGAGAGGGAATGGCCTTAAGATATGCCAGGAGAGGTTCAGGTTGGATATTTGGAAAAAAAAAAATTCTTTGATAGAGTGTTCAGGCACTGGAATGGCTGCCCAGAGAGGTGATTGAGTCACCATCCCTGTGGGTGTTCAAGAAATGTATAGATGTGGCACTGAGGGACATGATTAATGGGCATGGTGGTGATGGACTGATGGCTGGATTAGATGATAGAGGTTTTTTGCAACCTTAATGATTCTATAATTCTATGATTTTAGGTGCAGGATTACAAATAGGGAATTACTTTAAAATAGAAAGACAGTCATACAGATTCAGCCTAGAATGAGAGTTCTAAGTGTTATCTGCTTTTTTCTGATATTTTACTACCTAGATACTATTATATAGTTTAGCTGATATATTTTGTGGCTTTATAACTGTCCATAAACTGCGGCACTGATTATTTGCAACCCAGTTAAAAAAGCAGGGCAACAGATTATATCTCTTTAACAAAAATGTGAGAGTCTTTGTTAACTTTATAGCTGGATGTCTGCAGGACATATGTGTATTTATCAAGAGTACTCAGCGTTGGAAACCTAGCATAATGGAAGCCTTCTAGTATAATGTTTTTGGTGAGATGGCAGTGTCTTGCGATCTGTGTACAGCCATGCATATATATACATAATTTTCACAAACACTTTTTGTTTTAATGCAAAAGAAGCAGAAAAATATTCCTATGTGGATCAATCACTGTGGTTGTCTCTAGCAGAATCAGACAGAACTGACAGGGAATGTGCAGAGAAAGAAAACAAGTTATCTCCATTTCAGTTAAGTTGTTTTGGATATTCTCAACTTCTCATTTTGTCACTGTTTTGTAGGCTGTATTTATGCGTGACAAAAAAATAGAAGCAGGATATCAGTACATAGCACCAACCTAGGTGATATAGATCTGCCTAGCCAAATGCTACTATAGCAAAAGTGATAAAGAAGCATATTCAAAGTTGAATGTAAGTTTTTTTGTGGTGAAAGCATGACTTTTGCTTGTTCAACTGATGTGTTTCTGTGATGCTATACATTTTGTTTTCACGGCTTAGATTTAAAATCTTTAAATTTTTTTTCATTAGGATAAAATGGTCCATGTGGGACATCACAGTTGCTTTCAGTCACCAGTTCAAAGTGAAATAAATGTCAAAATACTTGCCAACTGAAATGTAGCTAGGGCTTCACTCACACAATCTGACTTAACATGCTTGATTTTTTTTTTAATTTTCTCTTGGCAACAAGGTCCTTCCAAGGTGCAAAGGGCAATGAAAGTCAGTGGTTCATAGTTTGTAGATCTTGGTGTTTAATGAATTCTTAGAAGTAAATACTGATGCAGTTGTAAAGCTCCTGCAAAGATTTGCCAAAATGTCCTTTCTTTATGAGAAAAGCAATGAACTGTATTAGTGAAGATGAAAAAATAGCTTCCAAATCAACAGGCTAGAATCAATAATATGCATGTGGAGAGGGTGAAAGAACATGTTCTGTATTTGCATGAATAAACTAAACAAAGTTATTCTTTTGCAGCAAAGCTTCTTGAGTAATTTGTTAACTTCCTATCATGGTTGATTTCAACATAGATTTCAATGGAGCTTGGGCTATTGAAGTAAATAGCTTATTCTTTAAGATCTTTTGTTGTTTTTAACACATTGAATTAGCTCATTACTGCTGAATATGTAGTGGAAAATAGCATCTGTTTACACTGCAATAATATAAAAATTAGTTACCAGTAACAGAATAAGGAGCAATCTGCAAAAGCTAATCATATCTGTGCACTTGTCTGCAAAAAGTAAATTGTTAATACATACTCATGGGAAAAAGCACTGGTTTGTGCAATTTAATAGCAATGTTAAATACAGTATATCAAAGAATTTGTTTTTAAGATTCAGTTTTAAAAGTCATAAGAGTATGAATGTAAAAATTACACCTCTCCCATATTGCTGCTTCACCTTTACTAGGTGATGATAGCAAAAATCTAGAAAGTATCTTGAAGTTTGTTTTCCCCACATCACTGTCAAACTGTCCATATGCTTCATGTACAACACTAGCATAGAAATCAACCAGTGCAGGAAACTAGATTTGTGAGAGTTTTGTACCAGTTAGCAGGAGGTTTTTAAGAGGATCTATCTTGCTAAGTTTGTTAAGTTTAACTCTGTCATGTTAAGTTTGAGGTTTTGCAAGGCATACTGAGAATTAAGAGCAGTGAGATATCATGGGTATAAGCCTTAGAGCTTTCTATAATCTCAGTGCATTATTTGTGATCAAGTTAAAGATCCTTATTTTCATTTTATTCACAAGATTCAGGAATCTTTGAATCACAGAATTACAGAATGGCCCAGGTTGGAAGGGACATCAAGGATCATGAATCTTCAACCTCCCTGCCACAGGCAGGGCCACCAACCTCCCCACTTAACACTAAACCAGTTTGCCCAGGACCCTATCCAATCTCTACAGCTTTTTACAGAAAATGAACTCTCCCAGAAATAATTATATATAGCCTGGGGTAGACACATTAACTTTCTCTTAGTACTGCTTGGTACTCATTCTTTCATTCTTTCATTCTTTTTTCTTTCCTTTTTCTCTTTTTTATGTAATGAGTATTTCCTCCCAAAGAGATGTCCTGTGAATAACTCTGAAGTAGGATTTTTTGAGTAAACTACTGTGCAGGTCCTTTCATAGATCTAACATTGATCAAAATGAGCTAGGAACTAGTAGATTGAGATTTATTGTAAGAAAACAGATTGCCTCTTCTTGGAGTTCCTTAAACCTGAGAGGCTTGGTTTCCCTTTGGAATTAGAGAATTGAAGAATCTGTACAAATTTCAGTCTTAGTTCCTACCGTAAAATATCAATCTCTGTGTAACTGTGATGAGATCTCACAGTGGGCAACTTCACATATTCGATGCATCTTATTGCCTTTTGCAAGCAGGATGGAGATTGGACCTGGAGAGCACCTAACTACAGCCATGTCCGAATAAAACAGTGCTGGAATGATTCTTGCCAGGTTTTTACTTTCTTCTTATGTGTAGAGGCTGATCTAAAGGATTCAGGGAATATTAAAATATAAAATTAAAAATTAACTATATTTGAGAAGAAAAAGAAACAAAGTTGAATCAACATTTTTTCTGAAAACAACCTTGAATTTTGGAAAACTTCTATGAACTATACTACTGAAACGAGTAATTTCACTAACAGTATGAAGACTGTATATTAAGAACACAGTGAAAATATCTCCATGTACTCTTTAGTGATTTTATACATGCAGGCTGTATTAGCTTGTTGATAATTTCAAATATAAAATTCAAATGGTACCAAATTAATGGGAATTTGAATATGTACTTTTACATTTTTCCTACCCTCTGTAAAATCTCTTCTAGTACTTTTATCTTGTTTACCTCTATTCTTCTCTGAAGTTTTAATTCAGTCAAAAAAATCTGAAACTCAGAATTCAATGAGATTACTATTCTGACAGTAAGCATTCAAAAGTGGTTATAACAGAAAACAGGTGAAAACATTTAAAGAAGTTATGCTAAATCCACTGCTCAATTTTCTTTAGTTAAAGGTTCACCAACTGAATGCGGGAAAAGTGTTTTATGCCCATTCAGTGTAAGATTTCTAAATGAACTGAGGCTCTGGGCAGGTGAGATTCTGTGACAAACTGAGAGTCATAAGGATGTTGGTTATGCATCCATCACTGTTACTTCTCTTAAAGACTGAACTTTTCAATGCTATTAAGAAAATTACTTTGAAGTAGTTATTTTAAATCCAACAGCATCTGCTGTCTTTAGATGAATATCATTTGTGTATAACCTGAATACTGAGTTAAATTTACATTATTAAATTCATCATTAAGTAAATTGCAAACATATCATGGTATATTACTTTCTTTGTTGTTTCATAGGTGCATTTTATGTCAACTTCTAATTTTAGAATTTCTACTATCACCATAACATTCAAAAGGTGTTAATTAACACAGTGAGTAAAATGTGCAAGTGTCTACTACTAAGGGAGGTAAGGTGGGGTAAATTTCTACAAAATTATTTTGGTATACATCATTTGATCAAGTTCTCAGTTCTGAGTATGTTAGTTCCAGATTTAGAATTGGAAACATTCACATTATATTTACTGAGCTGAATAAATATCTTGTTTATTTTATCTTGAATAACTCAAAGTGGTGTATATATAGACTACTCATCTTCTTCATTCTAAAATTAATCAATCACCTGGTTAATCTGAATAAAAAATCAAACAAGTTCAATATTGTCTTGAAACTCTCCCTGCAAGATTTACCATGTTGAAAATAAATGGTTCTTAAATGTCTTCCAAGTAATAAAGATCAGATTAAATGTTAATTTCACTGATTAATAGTTAAGACTAGTTTTCAAAAGAGCTTTTTTTTTCATCTCCCCATCAAAAAATCTCCTCCAAAAGCAACTATTACTAATATGAAAATCAGCATATAGGAACTTCCATGGACAAGAACTTGAAAGCCATGCTAAAAAATGAGGCTAAACTTTATCTTTCTTAGCAATAAGAACAGAATAGATGGTAAAGCAACTAATAATTTTATTAAGCTTCAACTTGAGATGAACTTTTATTGTGCCGCATGACCAAATACTGTTGTCCTTAAAAGAAACAGGCCATAGAAGGGAATTCATTACTTGAACAGCCATCCCTTTATAATTATGATTTTGTACATGTTCTGTTGTATATGTTACATGAATTGAGAAGTGTTTTGTATCTATGCATTCTTTTGTACCTTGCCTAGACAGTAGCATTCTACAGTATGCATGGTCTGCTAGAGTACTATGAGACAAGGGATATTAAATAGGGAATTTTGATTTCATGTATTTGACCAAGATAAATAAGGTTTTCTTTTCAAAAATGAGAATGTTTGATTTTTTTTTGATTTGATGTTAAAATATGATGCGGAGTATTGCCAGGAGTGGTCTCTCACCATTACTGAGAAGAGACCAAGCAGATTGAGATGGAACAGCTTTGTTAATGTGAAGGAGCTAGTGCGCTCAGAAAGCTCCCATCTTCTCTGATCCTTGAGTGTCGAAGTGCATTCAAGAATGTATTAAAATAATGCCTTACAAAATAAAAGAGAGAGTAGGGGGTTTTTGTTGTTTTTGTTTGGTTGATTTTTTGTTTGTTTTTTGTTTTGTTTTCTTTTTTCCATAAAGAGATAAAATTAAGTTCTTGGGAATTAACATTTATTTTCTTCTGCCATGGTAATGGAGGACTGTTCTGTGGTTTTTTTTCCTACATCAATGTCCTTTTCGGTACTTGCTCTATCAGTGTATATTTGGCTATAGGAGGAGAGGCAAATTGATCAGTGAATGTTTATGGTGCAAAACCATATTCTCAAAGCATATCACAAAGAGTGAACATCCTTGGTGTTTCGTACCATGGTTAAATCTTAGTTCATAACGTAATTAAGTCTGTGGCTTCGTATTACAGACTGATGTAGATAATAGAGTGCAAAAAATTTGAAATGACACAATTCAGAAGATAAAGGTAAGCTTAGCAGAAAGAAGAAATGATGACAGGCAACATTTATCTGTATTATAATTGACTGCAGATTCAGTTTGCACATATCAGGTAGGCATCAGAGCACTCTTGTTCAATATAGAACATGTCATTGTACTGACATCATCTTAAAAAATTGCATTACATATCTTTACTTAATCGTTTATTCTGCAAAAGCTTGCATAGGTGCTTGGCTTTCTTGTCTCTTGTAGGGAGAATCTGCAAAGCTCTGAATTCTACAAAGTTCCACTGTGTTCTAGAAAGTGAGAATAGGCCTCATTAGTAGTCGTGAATTTCCTGTCTGTACTCAATGGGTAAACAAAACAATATACCTCGAAAGGCATGTAAATTTGAAATATTAAAATATCTTCAAATGAAGACTTATCTTTAATTAGATCAAATACATCTCAGTGCCAAAGACTGTACAATTCTTGTATTGTTATATCAGATATTCACAGTGGTCCTAATTGTTGGGAGTCTCAAGGTTGCTAGACTTTCTGTAACCTTCTCCGGTTTATTCACTGTTCCGTAGAATTCAGCCCTGATTATATAGCATGTATATAGTAGTAAAGAAATGTCTCAGTTGCACAATATGACTTTATTTGAACACAGTGGTGTCATCAGATTTTCAGGATTGGATTCACCAAGGGGAATGCTTGAACAACCTAGTAGCCCTCTGTGATGTCATCAGTAGCTGAGTAGATCAGGACAGAGAAATGGATGTTGTGTACCTTGACTTCAGCAAGGCTTTTGGTACTGTCTGCCACAATATCCATGTAATGAATCTTAGAAAGTGTGGATAGATGAGTAAACAGTGAGGTGGATTGGCAACTGTCTGACTGGCAGATAATTGTAATCAGTGGTGCAGAATCTAGCTAGAACCTTGTAATTAGCCATATTCCCCAGAAGTTGGTGCTGAGTCTGGTCTTGCTGAACATATCCTGCAATGGCTTAGATGAAAGGATAGAGTCCACTCTCAACAAGTTTGAGCAAGTTTGCTGATGATACAAAGCTGAGATGAGGGCTGATACAACAGAAGTTTATGCTGCCCTTGGACAGACTGGAGAGTTGGGTAAAGAGGAACCTTAGGAGGTTCGATAAGAACAAATGCAGAGTCCTACCCCTGGGGGGGGGAGGGGAAGGGGAATAACTGCATTCATAAGTACAGGTTAGGGCCTGACATGCTGGAAAGGAGGTCTGCAGAAAAGAACCTGGATGTCCTGGTAGACAGCAGGTTGACCATGAGCCATCAGTGTGCCCTTGTGACCATGAAGGACAGTGGTATCCTGGGGTGCATTAAAAAGAGTGTGGCCAGCAAGTCAAGGAAAGTGATCCTCCCCTTCTACTCTTGTGAGACTGTATCTTGAATGCTATGTCCAGTTCTGGGCTCCTCAGATCAAAAAAGATAGGAAACTTCTAGAGATAATCCTGTGGAGGGTGACAAAGTTGAGTAAGGGCCTGGAGCATCTTAGGTATGAGGAAAAGCGAGACACCTGGGACTCTCCAATCTGGAGAACAGAAGGCTGAGGGGGATCTCAACAGTGTTTTTAAATACCTAAAGTGTGGAAGTCAAGTTGATGGTGGCGGACTCTGGTGGTGTGCAAAAATGAAAGAGACAATGGGCAGAAACTGGAATGCAGGAAATTCCGTGTTAACACAAGGAAGAGCTTCTTTACTGTCAGAGTGAGAGGAGCAAGCTGCTCAAATTGTTTGTGGAGTCTTTTTCTCTGGAGATATCCAAGATCTGCTTGGTCTCCTTCCTGTGCTGTCTGCTATGGGGAACCTGCTGTAGCAGGGGGTTGGACTTGATGATCTCCAGAGGTCCCTTCCAACTCCTACAATTCTGTGATTTTTTGATCACTGACTAGCCAGACTGGCAGTCAACCTGGCGACTTTGGATCCATTAGAAAAGTACTTATATCAGTATGATGCCTGCTCAAAAATTAAAGGTCTTTTTGTTTTAGATCAATTTCTTTTGTGATTAGAGCATCTATCTTATTATATTTGAAGTATTTATTGACAGACCAACTTTAAGAAGATTACATGTACATGATGATTAAGATAACATGTTGCACAGGCATCTCATAAACAATTTCCCTTGTTACACCAAAGAGCAGAAACCCTCTTCTTGCCATATGCATCTGGCTCACTGCTTTTCCTGTGTGGGTAGCTCAGTATCAACACTGGTTTGAACAGTGAACAGTTTGACAGCTATAGTCTGTGCTTTACTCTGGGAGATCCTGACATCAATATGTTAGCCAGAATTGATTCTGTTGTATTGGGAGTGACAGGAGAAGTGATTGTAGCATCCAGTGGCTGGTAAAAACAGAGACATGATGTGAGCAACTAAAATCTCAAACAAAAAAGACTTTCCACCCCGTCTAGAGCTTTCTAATAGTAGTAATTGGCCACCTAAAAATATGGAATATAATGTTCTCCATGATGGACAGCTTTCACAACATATTTTGAGATGACAATGTAAGATGCTTGGGTTAAATTTAAGCAACGAAGAATCAGTGGAGTGTACCAATTACACTTTTAAAAATTTTCATTTATTTGAGCTTGCTTTTATTAGAAAGGTACTGCCCTGAAGGAATGAAAGAGGCAGGAAACCAATCTGTAAGATGATATGAGGTAGAACTAGATGGATATTAAAATATAGAAGATGCAGTGCTGCTAATTTGAAAATTCTCTGAAAATCCTTTTGTACCTCAACACTCAAAATTAAGTGGGATGTTTTTCTTGATCCAATGCCTAAGAAATATAAGTAAGAATTGTATGATTCACTGGAGTAAATTAGTCAGACTGACAAACTTATTTTGAGGACTTTTGTATAGATGTGATGTCTGTTATTGTAAGAGAGTACTCTGGATTTTTTAAAACATCTCATATATTTTCATTGTACTTTACTCATTACAATTTGCTTAGTAATATAATGTCCTTATAGCAATTGTAGTACAATTTCACTTAGGCAAAAAAGAATAAAATGCAGCTGAGTTTTGACACTGGCTGTTATTTCTCACTGCTGTCTGATGCAACTATACAAACTGCAAACACAGTGGTTATTCTTTTGTGGTATGTGTGTGTCTGTGAAATGATAATAAATATATTTTTTATGTAGGTCAATACAGTTTTATATTCTTGACATTTGTGAAGTCTGGAAAATATATAGATTAGAAAGGTTGCTAATAAATGATAATATGTGCATAGAAGCAGAAGAAATTCTCTGCTTTGCAAAAGAGATGCTTAAACTGAACTGTATCACTGAAATAGTTATATGACTTCTTTACATATAACCTTTGAAGTGAATTGCCATTTAGACATCTTGCCATTTCCTTGGTTTGAAGTAATTCATGTACTACAAATTTTATCCACATGTGATTTGCAGGATTGGAGCTCTCAGAATGTAGTTAAGAATCAGTGGGTCCTCAAATTCGAATTCGAATTAGCAACATACATTTTACTTTCTTCTTAGACATCTTTTCAAGAGTAGATATAGTTTCTTAAAGTACTGAAGTGTTTCAGAATTAGACCCCCTGCTCACCTTTGTGAAAGGCTATAGTCACCACTCATTATGTTTTCCCTATCCCACTCTTGCAAGGAAATATGACAGACTCTTATTTAGGATTCCAGTTAATTTGTAGAAGTTGAGTTTACATTAATTTTGAGTGGGTTAAATGCTTAGGGATTATTATTTTCTTGCACAGAACTACTGTTAACCTAACAACTGCTGTTATCAAGTTCAGATGGCTTCATATTCCCTCAGAGAAGGGGGATTTTAACTTTGAAATATAAAAGACATCTATGTAGAAGCTGCACAAACTGGCAACACTCTCTGGGAAGTAAGTAATGGACAACTCTGTATAGCAGGAATGTGTTTCTACTTTGGAACAATTATGTTCATATGTTTCAGAACACAGGAATGTTTATGAATTTCTACATAAAGCTTTATTTTTTATTCCATATGCATCCAGCACTTCGAGTAGGGGTTTGTAGAGATGTAGCTGTGAGAATTTGGAGTAATTCTGTGGATACAGGACACAAAAATATGGGGTGTTTTTCCAGTAATTCTGTGAAGAAAATTGAGCTGTGTCTCAAACGAAAGTCAGTGTTCAGATTCCAGTATTTAGGATCATATTCTAACTACCTTTCTGTTATTTGAAAAATGACACTGTCAGTTTGGGAAAACAAACGCACTCAGTAACTGAAGCTGTCTGATAATTAAATTTGACTCTAGAAACAATAAATACAGTTGATACAATCTCATCAAAAGGCTGTACTTTTTAATGTCATTTTTAATGCATCATCATAAGCTGACACTGGTTTTTCAGTTTAACAGCAATTAACATCTCTTGATTGTTTGTATTTGGCTTACAGTATGTCTTGATGTTATGTGTTCTGAATTGTAAAAGGTGCATGATTGTGCTGTTTCTGTTCAAGTTGTTTCTAATTAATGACTTCACTGTCCAGTGTTCTTTCAATAAGGGTACCTACTACAATATTTGCATTATTTTAGATGCAGAGAAACTGGCATTTCAACCAAGTGGAATGATGCATCTTAATATACAACGAGAGCATATATTTATGTGTATATACACATACATGTATATGTGGTTAATGTTTTAAATCAGTTCTCTCACTTCTCATCTCCCCACCTTGAACTTCCCAAAACTCAGGCTTCTGGAAAGAATCAGGACTTTTCAGGAATGCTGAAAACCATAAATCTTGAGATAATTAATATATACTTGTTACATTTACTAGAAATTGCTCTATTCCCAAAATTCAGCACAGGCAGCATTAAATAAAGGTCTGATGATTAACAGATGCCAGAAAATGCAGTTCTCTACCTAGTAAAAGTGGTTTAGTGAGTGAAGCAACTGTGTCATTTTATCCCTTTGATCCCTGAGTTAGCAGGTACTAAGTGATGTGTTTTTTTCCTCTTGTGATTACACAATAAAGTGCATTTACTTTATATATTCATGCTAAGCATCTGTTATTTTTTTATCTCAGAAACAAAATACTGACCTTTTGTCTCCTTGGGCTAACCCAGCCTAGTTGCTTTTCATTTGTTTGATTCTGTGGTAGTTAAATTTTGAAGATTATCTGAGATTCTCAATAAACTTCTTCAAGTAAGAAACGAGTTGCTTTCAATTAAATTAGAATTTCAGCAGTAAAATTATAAGGAATTATCTAATTATTATTTTAGTAACAATAAGACAATCTTTCTTATAAAAATTTAAATATAAGAGAAAATAAAAAGCTCTGAATATTCTTATTAGTTCCAGTGTTTGGGTTTTTTTTGCTAAAACTTAATCTTATTCTTCAAATACTACTCTTAAAATATACATACAACATGAATTAAATGATTTTTTGTATTAAATTATGGAATAATTAATATTGTTTCAGTATTGTACATAAATCTCAATAGCAATGCACATTCAAATCTGTTTTAGCTTAATGATGTCAGGTAGCCAAAACATATTTGGCACTCTGACAAGACTTGGGTAAGCTTTCTCCTTTGGATGCTCCTGGCTTTGAATTACAAATGCTACCATTTGTGGCAGGTGGATTAAAATTGCTTATTTATTTATTTATTAAAAACAGATAATTGCACATCTGCCTTAGATTCAGTTAGTTCTTTGGTGATGGGCTTTGAAAAGGATAACTTATGTGATTTGTGTTTTGCTTTTTTTTTTGGAGCATGGTAGCTTTTGCTTTGAGATTTTTGGAATTTTTTTGTTTGCTCTGAACTGTCAGTCTTTACTTTCCATTTGAGAAACTCCTGATAGCACTGCTAAGTGTAAACTCTTCTTTGAAAGACAGAAAGAAACTTTAGCTAAATATCTAGTTTTTCATAGGAATTGGGATAGTGAAAAGTGCTTTCTTCCCCATTGCCTGATAAATATTTTTTTTAATGCAAAAGCGAAATTTTTCTTGATAGAAAAACCAATGAAGATACGTATTTCAAGCATGTGAGACTAAAACATCTTTATTTTTGGTCTGGAAGTAATATATCGTTATACAGAAATATACTGTATTCATCCAATAGGGGTTGTTTGGGTAATTTTTCCATTGTTTTCCAAGCATCATTCTAAATATAATTTTCCATTTGGATAATGTGAATGGTACCCATTATTGAAAGGTAGTCTGTATTTGTACTAATACAGAGAATGCCAGTTTAGAAATGAGCCTGATTGCATGGTTCATTTTGTTCTCCTTTGTAGAGCCAGGCTGCGGCCCACTACAAAGGCACTAAACATGCCAAGAAGCTCAAAGCACTGGAAGCCATGAAAAATAAGCAGAAATCTGTTACTACCAAGGACAGCGCAAAGACTACCTTCACTTCCATCACTACCAATACCATCAATACCAGCTCTGACAAACCAGGTTAAGCGACAATCTTTGTTGTGGGTTGTTGGTTGTTTTTTTGTTGGTTTTTTTTTTTTCTGTTATTGTTGTTGCTTTGTTTTTGTTTTGTTTTGTTTTTTCCTTAATTCCATGTCTGTTTGGTTATGTGCTTGCCACATTGATTCATGCTTAATCCATTTTTCTGTGTGGTACTGATTTCTTTTAGTACTTTTAGTATGCTGGTGAGAGTATGACAGCCATGCAACTGATTTCTCTTTATGAAAAGAGGCTTGTCATTCTTTTAGGATAGAATGCAGTACTTACATTTTGATTATTTTTTATAACAGCTAAACTGTTACATATCAACTGACCTAACCCTCATAGCCTATACACAGTACCTGTCTATAAATCATTACTTACGGCATGTTTCTTTTAACCACAAATAAAGCAGCAAATTGCACTAACTCTTTCTAGAAGCCTCTTGCTAGAGCATTGTTAGCTTAAACCTAGTTTCCATAAATTCAAACATTGCATTTTTTTAAAGTGGCTATTGCATGGTTTTGAACTGGAAAATAACAGTATAACCTCTATTCCACATAATCAGGTAAGTGTTGTTGATTACAATTATTCTGCTTAAATGAGTCTTCAGAACGAAATCATATCTTTTAAATTGTTGAGTGGCTAAAAGGCACTCCTTTGCAAATAAAATTTATGTGAATATTTGGTGAAGTCAACAGCTTGCATTTTAAATGCAATATTATTCTACTGGAAATTTCAAAGGAAAGCTGCAAGACCATTGAAGGGTATCTTGGTATCTCACAAGGTATGACTGCTTTTCTCTTCATGAAGAGTTCAAATAGTTAATCATATTCAAACCCCCTTTACCAAACAAGCCAAAAACAGAAACGACAAAGAAGTTAAAGGTGTGAAAAATCAAAGAACTTTTTACTAGTGCTAGAAGCTGTTCATTTCCAACCATTTCTGATTCACATCTTGCACTGTAAATAGTTGTGCACTAACCAATTATTGCAAAAATGAACAAAAAAATTCCTTGCAGATATGCAATACTTTATTTTGGTTATATTTTTGTTGTATTTGTTGTAGAAAGATACCAATAACTCTCTCAATCTCTCAATCTCTCTCTCTCTCTCTCTCTCCCTTTCCTTCTCTCTTGCATATATATCTATTATAAACAGCATATGTTTTTTTGGAAATTTATATAATAACAATAGTATTATTGCTTTAAAGAACAATGGTTACAATATTGTTGTGTTTATTACAATTATGCATATTCCTGAAAATATTCTAAGTGCTTTTGCTTCTCAGATGGAAGAAATGAAGCATAACAGAATGATATCAAAGATGGGAAATGTCATAAGTTTTATATATATATATTTATATATATATATAAAAGATGTTTCTAAGCATACCAATATCTTTTGAAGTTTCTCCTGGTGCTGCCTCTTATAGCAGTTGAAGTCTCATAACAGTTTGAGAAATGTTGTATGGAAAGAGTGAGTTAATGTTTACAAAAAATGATTACTATTTTCAGAGAATGAGAAAAAAGAGATTTTTCAGCTTTGATTTGCACTATTAAAAAGCTTTTTTTTCTTGTGCTATGTAAGTTTAGAGGATTATTCAAGGTTTCCTAAAAACAGTCAGTGTCTTTCCACCAGGCTTTGAATTAGATCCCTGACAAGAAATATAAACTGTCTGGCATCCAAGGTCAGTAGTACAAATCAATATTTGTATCAGCATAAATAAGAAAACATCAAAAAACTGGCAAAAAACTTGTTGTCCACAAAAGCAATGACCTATGCAGGAATTTCTTTAGTTTTGTGAAGAAGTTATACTGTGTGTAACTTCTTGAACTAATTAGAATTAGAATATGTGTATACATATGTGTACGTACACATACACATATTTATTCTGTACTAGTGATACTGACCTCAGTGGCATTCTATAAGGAAAAGAAATAATATTACTTGTCAAACAATCTAAAATCTGACTTTGACAAAACACTGAGAGCACCTGTTCGACTTGTGGCAAAAGTCCTATTCAGTCATTGGCATTAAAATAAAAAAGGTAGCCAATTCAATCCAAACAGAAATATGGGTGTTGCAGGCCAGTATTGATGTGACTGGTGGTCACAGTGACTGGCATCCTTGGTACAAGTTATTCTCTGCAGAACCAAGCATGCAACCACAGCATTAAAACAAACAAACAATAAATATATATATACTCAATTTTGGTAGCCAAAAGGCTGAATTTTTCTGCCAAATATAGCAAGCTAAAAAAAAAAACAAAAACCTTATAAATCAGGTTTTCTTTCCTTCCCTGAATTTTATGTTTATTCTATAATACTTTTAAGAGCAAAGTGTTTTCTAAAAGCCAGAATGGCATTAGAATATGCTGCGCTGTATGCACTATTTTCAAGGATCACAGTAAACGACAAATGTTCTGATAGGGAATAATGAGCTATTTAAAACATCACATGAATTGATCATTCATAACTGGAAATAAGTTCTATTGCCTTCACTTGTGATGATTTGCAGTAAAAGCTTTCCCTACAGTATTTTAGAACTCTGTGCAGAAGGCTAATACTTGATCCCAAAAATGCCAAGGATGAGGTCATGTTCATATCACCTTCAATACATCATGTACAGCAGTGGTTAAGTGGTGAATTATATGTCAGTCACAGCACATTGGTCAGGATTTCACTTCACTGGTTTTGTGCATACTTAACAGCCCCAGCAAATGAAATACCTTCAGGAAATCTATGCAATGCTGTGCAATGCTATGCAGTGCTGTGCAATGAAGATTGAGAAAAAAAAACAATAATTATTGGAGGCTATGCAATCCACTATGTAAGCAGACTCCTTAAAACCTTTAATAAATAATTCCTGACTGTTACATTGTATGTGTAAAGGAGAAAACAAGAGTTATGGGGTCATTTTTCTTATTCCGTGAAAGTCAAAATTCTTTTCCCTTTTTTGTCTCCCTTGCATAACCTTTACAACCATTAGAAGGCTAGAACTTGAGAAATCTTTGGAAGTAATTAAAATCAAAGGGTTATATTACCAGTTACATAATGAATGATCACATTTTTAACGTATGACAACTTTGGTACCTGTTCTATTATTTCATATCCTCCTTTCACCTGTACTTATCTGTGTTTGTTTAGAAAAGAAAAACAGAAGACATGACCATTCCAAATGGAAACTCACATTGTGATAGTATACAAGCCAGATTACAATATTTCTTGATTCTCTAATTCAAGGTGTGACAATAAAAAATGGTATTTTCACTGTATCTTAACATACATGTATACATATCTCCATGTATAAAGTTGTTAATTGATCTAGATAACTTTAAAAATTGCTCCTGCTTTCAGCCAATGTG
Source organism: Lagopus leucura (assembly GCF_019238085.1). Taxonomy (NCBI): domain Eukaryota; kingdom Metazoa; phylum Chordata; class Aves; order Galliformes; family Phasianidae; genus Lagopus; species Lagopus leucura. The sequence continues at coordinate 15,438,889 of NW_024962334.1, forward strand.
TATTTTCCTCATTAAAATCCTTCACATGTCCACTTTGGCTGTAAGGATTTATACTGTAGGTAAGCCTTTCAGAATATATCTAGGTGGATTTCCATCGGTGTAACTATACGTCCTGTGCAGTAAAATCATACTAGACTATATGTCTTGTCCTGTGCTTGGACTTTTGGATCAAGAGAGACTGTCCAAGTTTATGTTCATGTAAAATTATATCTTTGTAGTCATTATAAAAGTCTGAATATGCATGGATTCTCCATGAGCACATTATAGATTAGTTTCTGAAGATTTTTATATTTTCTTATTTTAACAGAGAATTCAGAGTGAATTAGATATTTTTTTGGTCAGTGAGGAATGACAAATAGATCTGTCCAAGAAGGCAGCCATCATTACAGCAAAGTCTTCAAAGTATCTTCTGAACTTTATATATTATGTCTTAAATCTAAAGTATTAAATCCAGCAGGTTTGCAGCCTGCTGGATTTAGATGAGCAGCCCTTGAATACACAGCAAAATGTTATGAATGTGCCTGAATGTGACTATGAGACCTCTGTGTTCCAAGAGAACAACAGAGAACTTACTCCAAGTGTGTTCATGTCTCTGTTACATGAAGTAGTCCAGACCTAAGTACTGCAGAAGTTTCTCACGCAGTGCTGAGTACAGATAAAGGATAATCTCCTTCAGCCTGCTGGCAATGCTCTTCCTAACGCAGCCCGGGATGCCACTGGCCTTCTTTGTCACAAGGGCATGTTACTAGTTGATGTCCAGCTTGATGCACTTCTGGACCTGAGTCCCTCTCCACAAATCTTCTTTCCAGCCTACAACCCAGAATGATGCCTGGGATTATTCCTGCTCAATTGAAGGACTTTTCATTTTCCTTTGTTGAGCTTCAAGGGACTCCTGTTGTCCCATTTCTCCAGACTATCAAGATCTCTGAATAGCAACACATCCATCTGGTATATCAGGCAGTCATCCCAGTTTTGTGTTGTCTGCAAACTTGCTCACGCTATCTCAGCAACTGGGTCATTAATGAAGATTTAAATAGTATTGGCACTGATATCAGTCCCTGATGGCCACTAGTGACTGGCCTCCAGCTGGACATTTTGCTGCTGACCAGGAGCCTGCCAGCTCATACAGCATGTTTTCTATTATCTTCTGTATCTTTATGTAAAACTGGGAACTAAGAAACTGTCAGGAAGAAAAAGAGGGAAAAAAAAAAAAAAGAAAAAGAAAAAAAAAAAAGGAAAAAGAATGAACTGAAAGCAAAATAAGAGGACTAAAATGGGAATGTATAATCTTATACGGATCACTAAATTCTCCTAATGCATGGCTTTAATAGGTTTGCACTAGTTTCCCATTAGGCAAATCACACTGAATTTATCTAATATACATTACTGTTATAAAAAGTATTCTACATGCAATTAAAATAAGGAAAAGATCACTGATGGGACCTGACTGAAGCACAAAGCTTTCCATTGCATTTTAAATTGTATCTTTATATCTTTCTGCTTGGAATAGATGACAAATTTAGAGTTTTTATTTTCAGAGCTGTTATTTTCAGAGTCATTTTACTCTTTTTACACCTGTTTTGTGCCATGTTGTATACTGCATTTTCTTCCTGTATTGTATCTTTTCTAATAATTTCATAGCATATTTTATCACTCTTCTGCAACCTTTAACTGTACTTCTGGGGACTGACTCAACAGTCTACAGATAATGGGAATAAAAGCTGAAAAAGGCCTGTTTCCTAATAGCCTAAGCTGGAGCTGAAGTTGGTCTGTAGATATGTAGGTAGTGTTGATAACAAGTTGCACAGTATGCAGCATATCCTATGCTGTTACTGCAAGTGTGAAATAATAAATGTAGAGTAATTGCTTGGTGCTTAACATGGTGCAGACAGATTTCAGAGCCAGCTTTAGAACAGCATAATATAGTTCTCAATCATCCAATTCTGAAAACTGGTCTCTTCTAATTTGATTTGAATGAAAACATTAAATGAAAATTTTAGCCTGGAAAAGGTGTTTGTATTTTTGATGTTCTTGTCATTTGCTTGGAAATTAGAGATTACTGATTCATCGCTATCAGTTCTCTTAATTGTGTGCTCAGAAAATTAAACACAGTCATATTCAGCCATGTTACAATGTCTTTCACTTTAAATCACCTATGCTTTGACTTTTCCACACTTCAGGCAATCTGTAGCTAACTGCAGCACAAAATATTATCAGCCTTGCACAGGCTGTTGTACCAATTTTGCATTAAAGCTCAATGGTAATTTGGAAGACAATAGATTCTCTTTTGATCTTTATGTAGAACTAGGGCTTTTTCTTTCTTTCCAAGTGTAGCTAAATGGTGATATTAAAAGTACAGTAATTTATATGTGCCTCAGTTGATCATTAATGTGCAATAAAATCTTTCTTTGCTTGCATCTATGTACTGAGAGCTTTGTCATGTGAACAACATTTGTTTTCTGTGGACCCAGCTGCTTTTGTTTTGGATTGCCTTGACAACAATTTTGTGCTTGAATAATCCTGTAGCTAAAAACTGCTGTCAGTCATAACATCTGTATAAGCGTACTGAATCAGTTTGAAAGTTTTGTACTAACAATGCTATTGCTTATAGAAATGAAAAGCATGTTCTATTCATAGTGTCTTAGTGAAATATAATCTTGTTTGCCTTTGCCCATAGTTGTAACTAAAATCTTGTGAATAATCTTCTGTTTATAAGATACCTGTTCATCAGTTATTCATAATCACTGCTCTAAAAACTGGATCAAGTACTGCAGCATGTTTCTGCTTAATGGCTTGTTCTTCATGTTGTGTTTACTTGTTGTTATTAATTAAATTGACACAAGTTAGCCTTTGGGATTTCAGAAAAATCAAGGTATTTCAGTCCATGGCTCTCTATTACATCTTTGTAAACCATTATATTCAAAAGCCTTTTACAGTTGTGTACATGTTTATTTTGTTAGCTTATAAACTGATTTGGAATGCAGTAGACACTTCTTGATCAAATATTCTTGGATAAGTGGTAAATTTTTCAAGTTGGATATTTTTCAGATGATGAGATTTTCAAGGAAATGAAAAGAGTACATCTTTGTATAAGTGATCAATTTTTTTCAAGCTGACATGTTAAATGGGCAGTGTAGAAAAAAATGTTTAGACTTAATTTTTTTTCGTATTTCCTTTTTCTTCTTCTTTTTTTTTTTTTGTTTGTTTGTTTCTATCATATTTCTACCATGCCTAAACCAAAGAAAGTAGGAGAGTGTGTTTGAGAGAATGAGTAAATGTACTGTGCTAAACATTTAGTGCCATTACTGTACAATGGCCTTACAGCACCATTCAGAGTGGTCTAATGACCACAAGAGAGGAATAGATGTTTTAATAAATATGGAGGTGTCTGTACCTGGCTCATATTCAGCCAGTTGTCCATAATGTACTGATGATGGTCTGATGAGCAGGACTAGGGAAGTAATCCTGGTCCTGTACTTGGTGAGACCCCACCTCGAGTAATGCGTTCAGTTTTGGGCATCTCTGTACAGAAAGGACATTGAGATGCCGGAGCAGATCCAAAGAAGGGCAGCAAGGCTTGTGAAAAGGTTGGAGAATATGCCCTATGAGGAGTGACTGAAGGAACTGGGGCTTCTTAGTCTGGGGAAGAGGAGGCTAAGGAGAGAACTTACTGCTCTTTTCAAATACCTGAATGGTGATTGCAACAAGAGTAGGGTTGGTCTCTTCTTGCTGGTGGCAGGTGACAGGACAAGAGGAATTCACCTCAGGGTGTGCCAGGAGAGGTTTAGGTTGGATATCAGGAAGATCAAGTTACCTTGCAATAAAGCATAGTTGTAGATTAGACATCTGTTTGAGAAGGAACACAAACATGTAATTGGTTTTCATGCACCTGAATTCTGTGCTGCTTAAACTTCATTTAGCTTCCATGTGATAGATGCCTGAGCTAAACTACAACTGTAACTTCAGGATACATTTGCATTAAGATCTTATTCTCACAATTATTTTAGGATATCAGACATCTTGAGGAACTGTTGTGTATTTCTCATTTCACCTTTCCACATTCCGTATTTCACCTTGATAGATAAAATAGCAGTCTCCCAGTATTAGAACTCTTGTATTATGGCATCTTCATAGCCGTATTAATGTCAAAACAGTTCATGTAACTTTGAAAGTAAAACCTACTGAGTATTATTATAGGAAATAGATGAATCCACTCTTAAAGGAAATAAAAAGACTCTCTTAAAAGTTACTAGAACCAAGGAACCATACATGATAAATTCAGAATGAGAATAAAACAGGCTACCAATTTCAAATTGATGACAATGTTAATGTTTAAATGCCTTCTTTGCTAATGGCAACATTAAATGTATTTAAACACAAGTATTTGATCAGATAGCAATTCCAGAGTTACATCTGAAAGTTGTAAAAGAAGCAGATTAAGAACTTCTTGCATAACTGTCAGTTTTCTATATAATATAGACACTGGAAAATCCAGAGGACTAGAAGAAAATAAACATTGTGTCAGTATTCAAAAAAGGTAAACAGGATAAATCAAGTAACTATTGATCTATCACTATGACACCGATTTTGGGAGCAATAAAGCAACAGCTGTCAGGGAAATTGAATAATGAATTAAATGTGATCAATTAATTAATGAAAATTAACATGAATTGAAAGAAAATCATTCTCTCCTACTGAAAATTGTTTTCATGAGAGTCCATACTTAACTGATAAAAAAGAAAACATGCTGATGTTTTGTGTTTGCATGGTTCTAGAATATACAGAGTTTAAAAATTATGTGAAATACTGGAATGATGAGAATAAATGTGGAACATATTGAGTGCATGTAGACCTGCTAATTTAAGGCCTTGGAATGCAATCAAAATGCATGAGTTTTTATAGATATATCCTAGTGAAGTAATTTTGGAATTGTTTCTTATCTCCATCATCAGATACCTGCAAGAACGTGTAAAACTCTCACAAATTGGAAATAGCACAAATTCTAGGTATCTGAGAAATTAATAAGTGTACGTAAATAATCACTGTCTGAACTGGAGATCTAGTCAGTCAGTTGCTCTTAATATGATAGGATGTATTGTTCCCAAGGAAAAAGTTTAAAGCATGTTTTCGAAAGGTGGGGGGCTTCATGTAAGGTTGAAAAAGACTTGAGAATTCATGTCTAAATTTCAGCTGCACATGAAACACTGATGCAGTGATGTTCTCCCAAAACCATGCAAAAAAGTATTTGTTGGAGGAATATAAAGAGTATTATTTATTTTATTACTGATAATGAAATATATTATTAATTGCAAAAATATAATCACAATTAGAGATCTAATGTGATGATTTAAATATGATTTAGTAATGAACAATGAGACAAATATATTCAACATTTACTTCATCAAGCAGAACGTAAACTAGTGGTTTTTTTTATTGCAATCTAATAATAATAATAATAATAATAATAATAATAATAAATGCATGAAAACAGCAATCTAAGTCAGTACTTAGGAGGTATGGCAATATCCAAAGACTTCAAGTGAAAAGTAGGCAGCTTGATTCCACAAGCAAAGCAAAGTGTTTTTAGAACTGAAAAGGATTGTATCACATACCAAATGTCATGTGGGATTCTTATAGTCATTTGACCAAAGTTACGAGACTTGACTCAGAAATTAATATTAATTAATTCCATTAGAAAGTCTTCTGGGCAATGCTCAATCATAAGTTAGAGAAAAGTGTGGATATAATTTTTTTTCTGGCTTATATATATATATTCAGGCTTCACATAAATAATTTGTCTTCCTGACTCTCACAATAAAAAAGTCTTTGATGCTAGTAGACTGTATGTGTTCATCATGTATATTATACATTTTAGATGTTCTGTGCTGAAGTTCTTTATGTGTCACATGTGAAAGTTCTTATTAATACACGAGACTGATCCAGTTGACTTCAGTAGAATAATATGTGATCAAAAAAGAACTGACTCTTGAGGTAGTTCCTCCCCAGATCATAATATTTTATCTTTCTATGTTTTGCATGGGATTGGATAATAAATTCTTAGAAAATTTTAGTTGCTCATAAAGATTTGTCTGGGTAGACCATGTCTTTATAGTGCAAAGCATGTCCTTTATTGTGTCAGAAAAATTTACTCTAGATAATTAAACATGCTTTATGTCACTGGAAGTCTAATATTTTTTCTACTCTTACACTTGGTTTAGTATTTTTTCTGTCATTATTAGAATTTGAATTAATTGAGACAATTGAAATTCATGTTTTAATTCCCAAATTCTATACTTCTTAGCATTCTCATGTCTTTCAATCAGAACTTGCTATTGTCTTCTTTTCCTTGCTTCAACTCTGATTAGTTTTAAGCTATAAATAAAATCAGAAGGATTTCCTAATTTAGTCCAGTAGATCTTCACTTATTAAAATATAGGCAGCCTACATTAAAATCAGATATTTTCATCATGCTTTTCAAATTATCTTATTTCTGCTTTTAAATAGCCATTTGCTTATAACAGAGTCCTCAAATGAGCTCTTTAGTTCACTCACCTTATCAAGGGAGTCCTTAGATAGCTATCATACAGTTTTAATCCCTTCTGTTGTTACATTTTGTTTTTTACTATTTCTGCTTCAGTTTCTGCTCTGGTGGCTTAATAGCTGAAGTTTTGTCTTAGCAGATCCATCTGCAAGGTGTATCAACATATTACCTACTTCAGCCATTCACTGGAATTCACATGAGGTAGTTACCCTGCAATTACTGATATTTTCAGTAGGGAATGATACCCAATTTTTTCCTGGCTTTAATTGTAACAAAGCATCAGCGGCTATTGATGGTGATACAAAAAGTACTTCAAATAAGTGGTGAATCTTCTCATTTACCCTGTATGTGATTCCTATTTCCTTATTATTCCATCAGAGTGGGAGAACGGTTTGGAGAAGTTAGTGCATTCTATCTCCTATAGAATACATGTGTAAATTAGCTTCAACAGTATAATTGGATTCCCCTCCCCTCCCCACTGGAGGGGACATCTCATGTGCACACACAGAAGTGATAGTGCTCACAGCAGCTGTGAGCATGCTATTAGAGGAAAGCTTTTATGCTCACAGTATTTCACAATGTAAATGAACTTTTTTATTTCTGAATTTTAAACCCAATAAAATTTCTTATTATGGCAGTGAGCTTGTAACTGAAACTCATGAAAATTCACACAAGTTAATCCATGTTCAGCTTTCATTTTATATATTTTTATTTATGTACGTATGTATTTATTTATTTATATTTATTTTCTGGAAACACAATGGTCAGGTCATGTTTTTGTTTAAATTGAGACAAGTTCATACACAGCACCTACATAGTCAGAAACTAATTTACTGAGGTGAAGAGGGAAACTAAGAAGCTTTTCCGTTCCCTTGCTGTTTGCTCACTAGTTTTCCAGGCTGAGGTGCATATTATGCTATGGATTCTGCAGCTTCCCTGCTCAAGGTATCAACAGTGAGCACAAGAACTTCACTACCAAGCAGAGAAGGTGAATTACACCTGTGATAAGTGAGTGGAAGTCCATATGGAAACTAATAGAGTAGGTGTGCAGTTTGCACTGACAAAACCTCTGAACCAGAGGCGTTGCTGTGTTTGTAGGGCCAACATCCACTTGCACAGGGACAGCATCTCCTTGTCATGTTTTCATCAGATACCCAAACATCTTCATGAGATGAAGTTAGCGGAGATATTTGAGCTCAACCTAACTTTTTAAAAGGCCAGGAGCAATTCACACAAGTGCACTTAACTACTGTGTTAGGATAAATCTAAAGGAAAGTCACCCTGCCTGCAACAGAAAATTTTAACTGTTAATCATCACTTTTTTTGTCATAGATGATGATTTGAGTGTTCTCTGACTATACAGAAATGTGAAATTAATCTTAATAGTTCTGTTTTTCCTAGGTTAGAGTATTCTTCAAGTTGTCCATTGTAATAGCTGTTGAGAAATGATAGATTTTTTTGCTCTGCCTTTTAATGTCAAAAAAGTTTGTCCAGCTCCAAGTCAAGATCCCTCTTATCTTCTACCATAACAGTGAAGCAAGCTTCATGACTTCCTTCCAATTTTATTTTAATTGAAAGATTTTAACTTATTTAAAGATTTTTAAAGATAATCCTGGCTAAAATTAAACCAAAGAAGAAAATAAGTAGAAATGTGAACTAGCCCACTCCAACATTCTAATAACAGTGCTGCTGTAAACATATATTCTATGCAACCTTTTGGTTGATCAGTAAGTCTAGAAGAACAACCTGTGACGAGATCTTTGTCTCCTCAGTTCTTTCAGGTAATGATCTATCTAGTATTTTAAAAAGATTTTCAAAAATTCCCAATTTTGCTTTCCGGAAGGCTTCAAAATCAGCCTTTGAAATGAGAAAACTGAGGGGAAACTGCAAAGGAATATAGAAAAAAGTCCAAGTGTTGTGGATACTGTGCTTATACTGTGGATATCCAGAGCAGGTCGATATATTTTGTAATAACTTGTATGTACCTGTACTGTTTTATTCAGTTTGCTACCTGATGCTGTTTACATATGATAAATATTGACAGAATGTTAGAGAAAAAAATATTTCTCATTTTTCTGATCTTTCATGAAGCTGTATTACACTAAACTTAGTGCCTTTACCTTCCTCAAATACTGTGGACACTATATCTAATCAAGATGGCTGTCATTACTTAACTCATGAGATATATTGCTGACATTGCAGCCTTAAATATTTGGGAGTTCATTTATCTTCTTTTGATAGTGTGTCATCATTCTCCAAGCAACACCATCGTATGCTTGCTAGCTTTATGTTTGACAAAGAATGCTTTCCAGTGACTGAGCCCACCCTTCTTATCTACTGACTCTTTTACTGACAGTTTGAAGAACTCGCTTATTTTTTTCAAGGTCATTACTACACACTTGGGCAGTCTCTGAATAGAGAGACAAGATTTGATATTTTGTCAAAGGAGAAAGCTCTGTGATGCATTTGATGCTGTTATTTATTTATAAATTTATACCCTATTAAGTATCTGAGAAAAGACATATTTATTTTCAGTACTAATAGTTAAACTAATGTATTACTAATTGCTTCAAGTCTTTGTTTAAAGCATTAATTATAATTTATTTTAAAGGGTTTTTTTTTTTTTAATTCCACATTCAGACCTGAATATCTAAAAAACTGTATTGGCAGTTGTGTTTATGTTTTGACCAGAGGTAGGTCCTAGGAAACTTAAATGTTTGATCATTTAGCACCCAGTTTAAGACATTTCTTTATTTAATTTAAATTCACTTGTGGTTATCATGCAAGAGACCATGCATCCAGAAATTGAAACTGGTTTGTAGTTGCGCAGAGTAGTTGTGAGAAGATGTGTTTGCATGGTACTTTACAGTTGATATAAAAATGAAACTGATACCCCCCCCCCAAATGCTGTATTTTGGCAAGTTACAGTATTCTCTCCAAAAGAAAATATTTCTTATAAAATATATCTTTCAAATATATTTCAAAATTTATAATTTGCAATATTTCTTTAACTTACCTTGGCTACAAGCTAGTGAAGCAAAAGTGCAACATATAAAGATTCCTCTTTTGAATCTCTAAAGAAACGAATTGTTCTAATTGAGATGGATTTTATTAGCAGGACAGTTATATGCAGCCTCTTTTATTGTTTTTCCACTGTATTTACTGCAAAAACTTGCATCTTTTCCAGATAAGACATACTTATGTGTATCAGGCACGCAGTTTCCAGCCATAAAAGAAGTGCTAAAACTTATTGTATAAATCATAGTATGATTTATATTCATTATTTGTAAAGTTTTATAAATATAGAGAACATACATCTTGAAGGAGAATCTTTGAAGACTTAGTAGTGAAATTTATTTCAGCTAGAGGTTCTGAACTAGTAACGTGTTTAAGTACATGGAAAGATTTGTATTAATATTAAGTATATATTAAGTATATATTAAGTATATATTAAATATATTAAGTATAATTTTGCAAAGAACCAGTGAGAGATTTAAATAAATGTTTCCTCACTGCCTATTTTACATATTCATATTTACCGGAAAGTATTAGTTAACACAGTGTTATAAAGTGAATAAATAAAGTCTCAAAAGATGGGTTATTCAATTTAAATTCAGGTGAATCATGTTGCTATTATATTGACTGTCACTGGAATTATCAAAAGTAGGAAAAAAAATAGCAAAAAGTAGAACTGCATTAAAGTTCAGTGGAAGTAACTGAGGAATTCCTCAAGCTCCAGCTGTGAGTTAGGTTGTCTGTTTGGTAGCTATGATACCATGTGCCCCATAGGATTCTTAGCAAAAAAAGGGAGATACTTCAGGTTTTAGCTTAAGTACTTTATCTACCTGTCTACAAAATATTCCTATGTTCTATTCTTTATGTTGCATATTCCCCAATGACATTTATTCCAAGAGGGAATAAATCTTCACATTCTTCCCTCTGCCAAGCATAGCAATGGGCATCTTTCACTCCAAAGAGGAAGAGACTCTTTCCTCTCTGTGGAGGAGAGCTGATGTACCAGACCTAACAGATCCCAACCATAGAAATTGCTATATAAAGAAAACAAAAGTGGCATGATGCAATATAGTAAAAGGAATTATTTGCTTTAAAATAAGTCTAACAAAGCATAGTTGTTTTCTTCTACTCAACCTATACGTGAAATTTTGCATAAGTCTTTGAATGTTCTTACCTGAAAACTGAGAAGTTGCTATTTCTACAGTAGTTATACCTCCTGCATTTCAAACACTGGACTACCGGTAGTTAAAAATTTATTATTTGAGTTAAATATCTGTTTCCCATTAATATCAAGAATGAGAAATGTTTTCCCTGAGTGTTTGTCTTGGGGATTATCTTCAAAAAGCGTGAATTTAGACTTTACCTATTTTTTAAGCATGAGCATGACAAACATATCTCTGGAAAACACTGACATGTCATTTGGACTATGAAAATAAATTGTATCAACATTAGAGAAAACACAAGAAATGGAGAAAGTGTGGTTGATATTGAATTTTATTTAGCTCTTTGCTTGAGGACAAAATATTATAGCAAAACAAACAAACAAATTGACAGCAACTATTTTAGGTCAACTTGTTTTTCAATACTTCTCAAATGAATTAACTGACATATTTATGAAGCTGAGCTATGATTGTGGTGTAATTGTAGGGTCATGGATTCTACCCTGTTTGCATCAGGATTCAGCAAATTTTTGGTTATAGTAGGTCTTTCCCATGTACCTATGGCAATATGGACCCATTTTGTTGTTGCAAAATTTAAATGTATTTTATGAAATTATCTTGCTTTTATGTATACTCTGAAACCTAAAAGCCTATTTCTCCACTCACATCCTACTACAATTGAGTAGAGATGTTGTAAACCTGACTGCTCGGTTTCTTCTGCTTTATGCTTGTAAAAATTCTGGCTGTGACCTCAGATTACACATGGATAAAAAACATTCATCTGCAAGTCATCTCCTAAGGAGAAAGAAGGAATTTGTTTATCATAAAATAAGATCACAGATAAGGAAAGTGATTTGCTTCCACTTTAAAACATATATTTTAAATTGAAAACCTCATATCTGTATCTAAATGTTTCTGAAAGGAATTAATCCAGTTCAGTTTTTCGTGTGGTCTAGTAACACAAACTCAGCTTAGAGAGATTCTAACTGGTGTATAGTTGTTATCAAGCTTGTATTACTGAGGGGCCGGAACAAGAAAGGAAAGGGTAAATTCAAATAAAAAGGAAAATCTTTGCATTTAAGTAAGCAATTATCAGAGGTTCTGCTTGTATTAATATTGTCTGAGCACATTATAAAGCATTTGTCATAGCTAATGCGTTCCTGTCAAATCAAGCAATATTAGAAGAGGACTTTTATAATGAATATTAATATAAGAGACAGCCATAAGTGAAGTAAATTATAGAGGCATGTAAATGTGGTATTAGCTGCTACTTCCAAGTACTCTACCACTGTAAATCAATTTCTCCCTATAATGTAACTAAAAATTAGGCCACTTGGTACTTGTCTGCAAGCTGCTGAGCATTGATATGAGTTTTCAGGTACTTTGCTCATGTGTCTAGTTCTAAATTAAAAATCATATTCATGAAAATAGGTTTACAGCCTGAGCACTCAACTTTTTAAATGTGCTACATTTTTGACACAGTTCTCAAATTCTTTTTCACACATCAGAATACCTATCTTCCATCCAGGCATGTATGATAATTTAGGCAAGGCAAAGCACAAGTACAAGAATTTTGCTACTACATCAGAAATAAAGTGCATGAGTTCAAATTTTGACTGTCTCTTTTGATCCAGCTCTTGGATTATGCTGGTGTTCTGTTTGTTGTTGTTTAATTAGGTTTCTTTGATTTTGATTTTTATTGTGAAAATATGCATCTGGATTTTGCAGGGGGGGATTTTTGCTTTGATCTCAATTTTTATATGTTCTATTTTTGATTAGGAAGTGAAGTCAGGGCTTTGCCATGTTGGGAATTTTGTGCATAAAATAGGCTTTATAATTTTACTATTTAAAATTATTTTACAGTGAAATTGTGGTTGTTATCTATGGTTGTTGTTTGGAACTTCTTTCCCTATTGCTGAAAATGTTGATTCAGATTCTTAATAAGTATATAATCACTACAAAAACTGTTTTAAGTAAGGTACAATAAAGATAAAGACCCCATTTTTAGTGTTTTAAATAGGAAAACAATGGTACTTTTCATGTTGACTCTTGATAGGTAATCAGATTAAAAATTCTTGTGGCTTTGAAGACAGATGCCACATTAATGCTGTTGGTGGTGATGACATTGTCATTGTTATGCCTTGATGACTAACATTGCCCCATCTGTAATAAAAGCAAGGGTTTCCCGTGTAAATCTTCGCGTGTTGAGAACCAGCCTTTCTCTTTCTGTTTTTCATAGAAATAAGAAATTAGGGATTCAATACATCAAAAATTAAGTTGTTAAACAGTCAAGGTATATAATTTTAACAGAGAGATGAAAGATACACAGATGCCAGTCTCAACACCAAGGACTGTTGATACATTTTGCGTAAAACCATTATTAACAGAATACATAAAATGGCTCGTATCAAACACTGTATGAAGATCTTCACGAAAGGAAAGGATCCTACTCAATGAAAATGAGAGTGCATGGCCTATGTTTTCAAAAGTGAGTGATCTTTTCAGATGTCTAGTTCAGGTGGTCACTCTCAGGATCTCTGAGTATCTAAAACCTTAAGGTCAGCTCTATAAAAATCAGAACTCTTAAAAGTAATATTGAAATAATCTTTCGTATTGTGTCAGAAATTTGGCTAACATGATGTTGTTACTCAGTGTGTAACACTGAGATAACCTGCCAGGGAATAAGTCAACAACCACTTAATTTTTTTTGTTTTTCTATACATTCAAATGCCAATAAACAATTTAGATTACTTTCATCCATGTATCATTGTCCCTAATACCTGCATATGTATCTGAAATTTTAGCAAAGCTGAAGAAAAATGTTTTTTGACAACATGCTCTTTGTACCTTTCAATCCTTCCAACATATAAATCTTCAGTGTAACAATGGACATAAAGCTGGGAGCTATAAAGGTGGTAGCTGTAAATGAGGTAAAAAGACAATAAACAAGGGATACGTTTTGCAAACAGAAAGTCATGTTACATATGCAAGTAGCTATACTTCACGTTATTTATCAAAACACCATGGTTATTTAATTATTTCCATACTATGAAATATGAAAAAAAAATCAGAAAAAAAAATCTTCTTGTTCCTATGGAAATACTGATTTAAATGAAGTCAAGATTTAATGTTTTTTACTGTTTTCAAGTTTTAAGATTTTTCAGTTTTAAAGGGAAGTTAATAAAAGGATGACAATTCGGCCCTACAGATCGGTAACTATGGTTGTTGAAAATACTGCTTTTGAATAACTGTCAAAGGTTTTATACCATAAATGTAAAAGAGGGAGAATGAATGTCAAGATTTTAAAATTATAGGTGTGAGCCTACATATTTTTGTTTGGGTCTGAGGAATGCTAAGCAAAAAATTGTAAAAAAATAGTTCAGAATTTCCTAGGTAAGATTTAATTCTCTCTCATCTTTTAAATAACTACATAAGAGTAAGCCTACTGCCTATTAAGAGCATATCCACTGGTAACATAACAAATCATAGTCTCCTCTTTGAGGCATTTTGGACCATAGTGGGTTGCATGGAAAAATGGAAAATATTTATTCTGTGAATGAAATAATTTATATTAAACTGCTCTTTAGCCAATGTTTCATCAAGTACACCATGAATTTTCACTTAAAGTAAATTTAGTAGTTGTTTAAATCAAAAAAGTTTATTATGTTGATTGCATCTGAACAGTTTATTTTTGGAGAAATGTGTATAAATTTCCTACATTGTTAAAATATGAACTGTACTTTATGGCTGGAAGTAGAAGAAGAAGTGAAAGGCAAATAATGGTCAAATGGTCATTTGATATCCTGGTCAGCTGAAGTCCATCTAAGTTGAAACTTAAACGTTTAATGCTCTTCTAAGTCCTATGTAGTGATTCAGTGATCTTTTCAGAGACTAAGAGGGAGATGTATAACTGGGAACAAATACACTGAGTCATATACTTCAGTTTGAATTTATATCACTCAGGATTAGGTAATTTGAGTTAATTTTATGGAAATATATTTTGTTTACTGGATGGAATGAAGTCAGCTTTTCTAGAGGACATTTGATCTCATTATTAGTCTTCTATTTTTCAGAGCTTAGGGTGAATTGATCAGCTGTTAGACATCTGAAGCAGGACTAGTCTTATTTCCCAGTTAATATACATTATATGTATATTTATATATATATATAATTTCAAGGAACATTTATGGTTTTGTAGCACTCTTCTGTACTTTTGTTTAAATCTATCTGTCCTGATTTCAGCTGGAACAGAACTGACTTTCATTGTAGTGTCTGGTAAAATGTTCTGTTTTGGCTTTAGGAGAAGAGTAATATTGATAATGCACTGATGTTTTAGTTGTTGCTGAGCAGTGCTGCAGAGAACCAAGGACATTTCAACTTCTGATACTGCCCAGCCAGTGAAGGAGCTGGGGGGCACAAGAAGCTGGGAAGAGACAAAATGAGGACAGCTGACCTAAACTGCCAAAGGGATATTCCCTACTGTGTGACATCATGCAGTAACTATAAAACTGGGGGAATTTGGCCAGGGCAGGCTGCTTGCTGCTCAGGGATTGGCTGGGCATCATTTCATGGTTGGTGGGTATCATTTGTTTTGAATCATTACTATTTTTTCTATCTTTCTATCTTTTCTTTTTTTTTTTTTTTTTTTAAATCTCAACCTGTGATTTGTTTTTTCCCCCAGTTCTCTCTCCCATCCCAGTGGAAGGGAAGGGAATTGAGTGAATATCTGTGTCGTACTTAGCTGCTCTCTGTGTTAAACCACACTATCCTACATTATTTCTGACATTAGTAACTATTTCTTTAGGTTGAAGTACCAGTAAGAGCTTCTATCAGTAGTGATAGAATTCTTATTCCTGAAATACATAATTGATTTCATACATCTACACCTTTTAGCCTTTTGTTAAAAGAACATGCTTCTGAAACTAAAATGCCAGTCAAGTTCTGGCTCTGCTATGCCTCATATGTTTCACAGCTGTGATAGGTTATTTCTAGCTTGTTATATAGTGCATTATTGTGGGATGTTTTCTAGACGTGTTTTATTAACAAAGGATCTGCAAATGTTTGCCCTAAATGAATCTCCAAACAAGATAGTCCTTAACAGGTCTTTGTTTCCTTCAAACTAGTGATAGTAAAAGTAATATAATGACTATGTTTTAATAGCATATTCCCCATCTGTGCACTCAGTGCTTCACAGAGGCCAATTTAAAACATCTGTTTCCCTCCCAAGCTACTCATATACATATGCAGCATTTTCATCTATCTTTAGCTTGACTGGGATTAGTTAAGCCAAAAGCAACAGTTTTTCTTGCAGTCTCTCTTCACTGTATGAGAGTAATCTTTGAATAGCTGTGGGAACTTTCAGACTCTTAATCCGATATGCACTGTTTATATTTAGCTTTTGGTGGCTTGTAAAGTTAAAAGTAGGTGGGCTGTTCCAAAAGTAATGCCTCCTATTTATTTCCATGGAAACAATAGCAGATACAAACAACGCAATAACATTATTTGATAAAGAGCAAATGCTGAGATACAAAACATGATTTTTCAGCATAGTCACCATGATTAGCTATGCATTTTTGCCAAAGATGAACAAGAGCCTACATGCAGCACTTATAAAAATCTGCAGCAGCAGAAGTGATTCATTGTTTCACAGTTGCTCTGATGGCATCATTGCTAGGGAAATGTTGCCCATGCAGTTCATCTGTTATTGGCCCAAACATATTGAAGTCAGAAGGTGCCAATTCTGGACTATGCAGTGGGTGTAGTAGAACAGTCCATCCAAGATTATCAATGAGTTTCATGCTTCAAACTGGAATGGGGCCTGGCATTATCATGTTGTAAGAGAAAGGTTATCTTCTTCTCTGGACTAACTCTGGAAGTTTGATACTTCAGTTTAATCAGTGTCGAGATGTGGTGGTCAGAGTTCATGGTTTGTCCAGGTTCCAGGAAGTCTATAGGGATCAGTTCTTCCCTATCCCAAAAGACAGTGCGCATCACTTTATCTACTGAGAGATGCATATTGAACTTTTTCTTCGATGAAGAAGTCACATGCATTACTATTTTGATTCTGGGTTGCAGTGGTAATGCAGTGTTTTGTCACTGGTAATGTTATGGATCCAGGAAACTTGTCATCTTCAGACTTGCACTGAAGGTTCAACAAACTTGACAAAGTTGCTTATGGTGATCTTTCTGTTCTTGTGTGAGCATTTGTAGGAATCAAATGCTGCAAACTTTGTGATATTCCAATATGGCTACCACTGTTTCCAAAACATTGAAGCTAATATTCAGCTCCATGCACAGTTCTCATAATCTGCCGATTTACGTAGACAAGCTGATCAAGGTGCTCTGCATTTTGTAGTGTGACAACTGTGCATGGCCATCTGGAGCATGGCTTGTCTTCATGTCACTGTCATGAATGCTGTCACGAGGCAATGGGCACCACCCACTCATTGTGCTCACATCCACTGTTTGGTTTCTATAAACATTCAGCAGGAGACAATGAATGCCAATGGGTGCCATTTTTTCCGTATGAAGGAATTCAGTTCACATCTTTTCTTCATCCACATTTTTATGTCAGATACCGTTTTATCAGACTGCCTCTCTGCTGCCATCTATCACACAGCAACAAAGTTTAACATAATATTGTCAGGAATTCCTTGAGAATGTATATTAATGGTTTTTTTCTTACTGAAGAGGTATCTGTGCAGTGGTTGGACTTAACCATGTGTTATTTACAAGGAAAATGATTATGATTGCTGTCATTCCTCACAGCATAATATTGTTGATAACATGAAAAGATGAGATTGCTTTAATATATTGTTCAGCATTAGAAAGTCTTTTTTTTTTTTTTTTTTTTTTTTTTTTTTATTTTATTAATTTTTTTTTTTTTTTTTTTTTTTTTTTATGAGATATGTAAATAATGAGTCCTAAAATGCCTTTCTTTTCTCTATCTCATTTTTTTTTTCTTTGCCCATCTCTTGGTGTAGTTCCATATGTTCTGTGATTGTTTAAACAGTTCAATATTAAACATGTCAATTAGTTCATGAATGGTTAAAGTTATTTCTTATTGTGGCTTTCATTTTCTTTTTAACTTTTTTTTTTTATACAAATAATTATATATTCTTACGTTTCTTGCATTTTTTCAGAAAGGGGGGAAAAAAAGGGAGAATGTAAATGATCTGTCTGACAAATAGAGCTTATATCTTTTCATCATCAGGAAATGATGAGTTTACTTCAGTGAAATGAAAACTATTTTTAACAAAATGCTCTTAGGAATGGAAGTAAATAGCATTCCGACAAGTGTTTCTTCCTTAGTTCAGTGAAATTAGAAACATTTAAAAATAGTGGTTTCTGTCTTTCTCTTTTTGTAAGGGAAGTTAGTCCACTTGGATCCAAGGTTTGAGACTTCTGCTGTTACAATTCATCAGTGCTATCCTAATTACGTCTTATAAGGTTGAAATCTCATTAATTATATCAGTTTACTATTCTTTCTGAGTATTGTCAGTGTATTGTAAGGAAATAAATCAATTTTTCCATATTTAATATTTCATAAACATAATTTGGTCCACATTTCAGTGATGTAATTCCAGAAAGCCAAGGTGCTCCATTTCAGTATTCTTCTATAATCCAGTACAGCAAGGAAATTTATTTTAGAAAATATTTAAAATACATATATTTTTAGAAAATATATATATGTATATATTTTAAAAAATATATAATAATAACTTTGAAATTATGATAGTTTCTTGAAAACGAAAATTTTGAGGCAGTGTTTTATTTTCACTAAAACAATATCAAAGCAGTTTTCCATGGGGTCATAACTGGAATTTCCAATTTATGTTTTATCCTAAGAGAAGAGTGAAACTTCAACGTCTCTCACACTCCCATGTCTGCTTCCATCAAATAACTTTTCTAAAAGTCACTACCACAACTGATCAGAATTTTATTTAAGATATTTAACAGACCTAAGTTTTACAGACTGAGAAGAATAGGACTTCTCATTAATGTACTTGTGAAATTAACTACTCTCAGCTACTCTTCTTTCTATGGTGTTCCTTTTGCTGAAGAATGTTTTGTCTAGGATATCATCAGCTGAAAATGTCTTCACTTAGATTTACTTAAGCTCCTCATGTTTGTGTGCTGCAGTCCATGGAGGCTGTCATAAATACTCTTTTAGGTGTATAATTTATGTACATAATCAATGTAAAGGAATGAAGAAAAAAATAAAGATTGAAATATGAATTTTATCAAATCTCAACTATTGACATCTAAACAGTTAGATCTTGTACTAAATATCCTTGTTGCAGAAACTTGTAAGTGAAAGGCTGTACCTACCACTGACCTGAAGCTTTTTTTAGCTTGTTTTTCTTATCAAGATACATTAGTAAGATATCTTTCCCATTTGGAATTTATTTCACGTAGCTTTGCGTATTGGCTGTAACATTCTAAACTATTAGTGCTCATTTAGAGAACAGTACAATTCAAAATGTCACCCATAATGGATAGTTTTGACATTCATAACTTCTTTTTCCTAAAATGGATCAAAAATGACTTGACAAATTGAAATCGTTTTCCCTGTGCATTTGCATTTGATAAATAAAGCATTTAGAATATTGTCTGATAATGACTCATCTTTGATCTCTTAGCCAAGGGGGAGAGAGCATTCCTAGCGAGTACTAATTGAGTACTCTTCTATCTCTATTATTTTCATGTGAAATTTTTCTAGCAGGCCATATAAATATTGCCGAGGCAAGTTATTTCACTAATTTAATCAATACTACTAGCCTGAGGGAAATGTAGCCATGTAGATTTTGGAAAATTCTTCTAATATTGATTAAAGCCCTTGATGTTTGAATTTGTATGGTGGAGGAAAAAAACAAAAACTAACAGTATTGTTTGAGAGGTCTCTAGTCTATTACAAATCAATGTAAATATTGACAGTGGAGGTTATTCAGGAAAGTTATAATGACCCACCATTGGGAGTGAGAAAAATGAAATCAAATAAATTCCAAGGAAAACAGTTAGGAATAAGTTATACATGTAGTCCCTTGGCTTTATGCCTGTCAAAAATAATTATAGAGATGTAATAATAAATGTTTAACTTCTAATTGTAATTTAATGTATTATATGTTTCAGGTACATAACTTGTAAACTCTCTGTTCAAGGTGACTTTACAAAAAGTCAATTTTGTTTTTAACTAAATACTTATAAATTTGACTCCTGATTTTGTCTTAGAACCGCACGCAATCACTTTAGTCTGAAGTTGAATTGGCACACAGAGAAAAAAAAAGTCTTCAACTGAGATACAACTAGTAAAACTGAAGTCTAGATTTTGACTCTTTAATTGAAGGAAACGTGTTCTTTTGATAGCAAGTCAGAATTCTTGAGCATGCTTTACATTGTACTTATGCTATATTCACTTTTTATATCCTAAGGTATTGGTTTAAATAATAAATAATTGTTTATTTAATTGAAACACAAGGGTAGCAGTCCCTTTCAGTCATTTTTATTTGTTCTTTGTTTTCTTTCTTTATTGAAAGCTGCAAAGTTGATGTCATTAATGGTATAGTATCTCTTAAACTTCTGGCAAGGCACTCGAGGGATTTCTGTAATTTAACTGTAACTGAAAGAAGATAATGCAACAATAAAATAGAAAACCTATTTCAGCTACTTATGTAGTCAGTTGTGGTTCTAGGATACAGATAGGATTTTTAGGGTGCTTAGATCTTTCTTTTATACTTTCTCTTTCCGCTTTTATCTTGATCTGATATTATTTATGGTCTCATTTACATCGAAGTAACTTCATTGTCTGTCACTGGGCTATTGAAAATCCTTTCTGGAAAAGGATGTTAATAATGATGACTGACTGGAAACTTTCCTTTCAACTATCACAAAGCAATGTGTAGTGAACCATGATTCTCCTTTTAAAGGTATTTCTGGACCAAAGTGTCAAAGAAAGGCAAAAAAATATGTATCAAAGCTTATGTTAACTGTGCTCTGCTCTTTTATTTTCTCGTGTATGTGTGTTATATCCTATCTTCCTTTTGTATTTTCTGCTGCAGCTCTATGTTTTTCCACTGCCATCATCCCTTATTCTTCTTGTCCTCAATCTGTCAGTCAAAAACAGATCTCCTTGGACTGCTACACTATTAAATCTGGATAGCTACAAATGAACTTTTTAAAATTACAAAAACTGTGAAAGCTTCTTTATTATTTTAAAATTAAAATCCACTGCTGTCTTCTATAAGCCTCTAGAAACCTTTATCCAGATAGAAAATTTACAGATATACATTTTACATGCTGTCTTTTATTTTATGCATATATATGTGTTACAAGATTTGGCTTCTTCTAGTTCCACAGGAAATTGAAGTAAAATGAAGTTTTCCACATTTCCATTTATGAAGTAGGAATTAATTTTACCAGACAACAGGAATTTATTCCTTGATATAACAATAAGTTTCAATTAACAATGTTATAATTTATTGATTTACTTGGTTTTCATGAGAAAAAAAAAAAAAAAAAAACAACAACAAAACAGGTGATCTCTTCAGTCTGACATGAGGCAGTAATTACTAGTCCTAATTTTTTTCAACTCCTACATTTAAACTATACAGATCATTTAGGTTAAGCTTTGTATCACCTAGTTCATTCATTCACAAGAGCACTGCTAATATTTTTCACAGTATCTGTTTAAGTAATAGAATTTTCAATCTTCAAACAAAATAGTCCCATTTAGGTTTTGTGACCTTGTTCCAAAATTAAACTGCATGGCAGCTTTGAAAACCAATCTTCACTCAAATCTATAACACTTCTTTGCCATTTTAGGTGCAAAAATTCCCTTATTAGTTATACATGGAAAAAAATTATTTGCGCCATCATTTTATTGATTAATTGAGTTCATTGTGCCAAAATCTTATGTCAGTAGCATAGCCAAAAATAATAATTGTCAGCATGAAAGAATGAATTTGTTACTGGCTTTAGGAAGGTAGTTGTAGATTAATTGTGCACCAAAATAATAGTTCTTTGATTTGTAACATCACTTAACATGCAAATGAAACAAAAGGGATAGTTATGGAGAAGCATATAACATTAAAGAATGACCTCCTTTTATTAAAAAGAATTTGTTATCTCTTTAATATAAAAGAAAATTAATTTGGAAGACTCATTTGGTTATGAAACTATAGTGGGGAAAATATAATTTGTATCTTCTGGCAGGCACATAGAGTGAAACAGTGAATGAGCAGATTTTGAATAGCCAGAATATATATTAAACAGGCATATCTTGTCAGACATGAATGAGGAGTAATGTCTGCATGTGACAGTAGGCAATCAAGGAATCAAATTCAGTATTGTACATAAGTGAAGATAAAAAAGCGAACAGAGGACTAATAATGTTTTAAGAGGGGGATAGAGTGCAATGCTATGAGAATTATTTTAATGCTCTGAGGGGATTTTAAGATTGTGTTTGGACAGCTGTATGCAATTTTAAGCACGTATATAATCTGAAACGTTAAACAAAAAATTTAAAGGTTCACAAAAAGGCAAACTAGAATGAGTTGTGTTCAGAGAACGAACATATGCCAAAAGACCAGCATAACTGAAACAAAACTAAGAAAGCTCTTTAAACAAAGATGTATTTGTTTTTCCAAGATGCAGTAGATTGTAAAGCCTAAAGCACATCAAATCTTACAGTGCAGTTCTTGTAAAAATGTTAAAAGACAGATGAATGTTAGTGCCCGATCAACTTGTGCCACCAGAATGTTATAGATGGAGGTAAATATGATTTTGCTTACATGTGGAATATTTCATCCATAAGGCCACATGAATTATTATCCTTTCAGTTTGGATTCAGTTGAGGAAAAATGGTATGTAAATATAAAAATATATCCAAAAATATTTGCTTGTTTGTTTTGTATACGTCTACATATGTGAATATATATAAATAACTTATTTATATTTTTCCTAAAAAGATGAAGCAAGACTGATTTATGCGATCATAATTACTCAGTGGGTTAAGTATTGGCTACTCCCACAGTCAGAATCACCATCATGAAAAGTTTATAGTAAATACCATTCTGTATTGTGAATTTGCAGCAGTAAATTTGGCAGATGTGTAGATAAGACAGTGTTGAGGTGTATAGCAAATTTGATTCAGGAAACATGCAGTCAGGACTAAGAAGCTATGCTGATGAACTCAAAGAGGCAATGAGGTGGGATTCTCTCATAATAGTTGGGGTTTTGAAAGGATGTGACTGTTTCTACAATGGAGTGATACCATTGGTGAACAAAGAAAAACTGATGTGGTCTAACTGGACTAACGTTAACTTCAAGGCTTCTGGCATCATCCCATACCATCTTCTTATATCTCTAAATTGGAGAGGTAGAGATTTGAAGGGTGGACTATTTGGTGAATAAAGAATTATTTCAAAGGTTGCAACCATTGTATTGTGATCACTGGCTTCCAGGTGGAGGTTGGTGACAAGTGGATCCCTAGGAGTTCATCTTAGGGCTGGTGCTCTTCAACATCTTTATCTATGATGTAAAGAGTGGGATCAAATGCATCCTCAGCAAATTTGTGGACAACACCAAGCTGGGTGATGCAGTTCACAGAACAGAAGGAAGGGATGCTGTCCAAATGGACCTGGACAGGCTTATGAAGAGGGCCCAAGCGAACCTAATGAGATTCAGCAACCAAGTGCAAGGTATTGTACTTAGTCTGGGACAATCCCAGGTTTATATACAGACTGGTAGAAAAACTCACTGAGAACATCCCTGTGAAGAAGGACTTGAGGGTCCTGATGGATAAAAAAACTTGACGTGAGCCAGCAGTGCATTGACTTGGAAGGCCAACAGTATCCTGGGCTGCATCAGAAGGGGGATGGCCAGCAGGGTGAGGGATGAGATTGTCCCTCTCTGCTCTTCCCTCATGAGGCCTCATCTGCAGTATTTATCCAGATCTGGGGCACCCAGTACAAGAATGAAGCAGAGCTGTTGGAGTGGGTCCAGAGGACCGCAGAGAGAACAGTGGTCTCACTGCAAAAGCAGGCAACACTGTGATGTGTAACACCTGAACCCTTTTTTCCTAAGTTTTAGCAATCAAATTTTAAATCTGCTGTTGGGAGAAGCTATGTCTATTGTTGTTTGCTTGCTTTGATCAAATTCTATTCAGACCCCGTTCATCAACATTTTCACATTCATCTGGACCATCCTCAAATGTAAAATCAGTGGATACATGTAGAGCTAGGAGTTTATCTGTTTTGGGATTAGAAGATCTGGACTTTCAGTTATGCTGTTCTGTCCTCACAGTCTATCAGTTTTTATTAAATTGATGGAAAATACCTTCACATTGTGATGTAATAGAACACAACAGCAGTAGCTGAAATAAGTCATTAAATATCAGGAAGAATTCTTCATTTGTTTGGTTAGTATTTTAATGTAAAAATATGTATTTTTAATTCAGACAGGGTCATTCTTGTTTCTGTGTGTTTCCAGTACTTGTTTCTTCTTGCTCCTTCTCCATCCCTCCCTATGTATCCTGAAATGATAGCATTATGATAGGTATCAGATAAGTTTAAAAGTGTATTTCTTTTGGGCTGCACTGTTTAATGATCTTTTATTGGTCTTGCTAGTGATGTCAAGATAGGATCATTTGCTTCATTTTCAGTCTGCAGTCCTAACTGGAAATCCTGCATTAAGGGCAGTTTAAAAAGTTTCTGCTCAACATTGATTAGTTAGAAGCTATAGTTCTGAGTTTGTCTGTTTTTCCATTTGAATAACATTTTAAAACACTTATGCAGACAAATCTTTTTCCTTTTAGAACTGAGTGTACCTCAAGAGAGTTGGGAGAATAAGTAATTTTTCTGTTACACCTATGACTTGATTGAAAGACCCTTAAGAAGATCAAAAGATCTTTTAAAATGTTTCTCTAAGAATTTTGCTAGATTCAAGGAATAAACTGTGTTTGTTTTGCTCAGCTTCAGACATATTCAGATTCCAAGCACAATATCATAATATTCTTTAGGGATGCAACCTACTGAAAAGTGGTGTTGTTTTGTTGTGTTGTTTTGTTTAGATTTAACTTGGTTTTCCTTTCAAGTTGATAGTTTCAACTACTATTGGAGACAGAATATTGAATTGGATTCACCAGTGATTTTTTTCAAGGGATGTAAAATTTTTTTTTGTATAGCAGCAGAGTGGTAGAAGGATCATGAATGCATTGTTTCTTGCCTATCTTGCATTTCTCCAAAAAAAAAATAACCAAACTGAAATTTCATTATTCCACATTTGTTAGAATGGATGTAGATATCTTTGGCTATGGTTCTTTTGGGATTTTCTTTTTTGACAAATCATTGCTCTGCAGAATCTGCAGAGCTTTGAATGGTGTACACAGATCTGTGTGAGAGAGATAAGCAGACAGAGAAAGGGATGAGATGATCAAAAATGGAAGATAAAAGCTTACTTCTTAAATTTATCACTTGCACACCAATCATGTAGTGGTCTTAATCCTGTCTGAAAAATCTGCTAAAATTACAGAACTATATTTTGTCTGCTAACTTTATTACTATAAGCTTAGAAGTTTTTTCATAGCACATTTCCTGTTTATTTCAGTTTGACCATTTTTATTTATTTATATTAGGTTACGAGGAAGAGGAAACAGTTGTGGTATTTTTAATTTCAGTATTAATCTAATTGAGAAGATATGGAACAGCCAAGTTTCTCAGCTTCTGAGTTCTAGGAAAGATATTTGGAAACTCAGTCATACACCACAATTTAAGATACTAAAAGGTCTGCTGTGTTTTTCTGTTGTACTTCAAATTTTTCTTTAACTTTTTATTTTTCTTTTCCTTTTTTTGGTATTACTTTTTGTCTTTCCGTCTGCTTCATATTCTGCATATTTAAGGACTTAAATTTACATATTTTGATATCTGAGATGCAAACATAAATTAGCTTATATTTTATTTTATGTAGATATTTCTGTACACTTTCTACTGAGCATTCTGGTTTGATTTGGTTTTGGGTGTGTTTTTTTGTTCTTGTTTTTGTTTTGATAATAATACAGAACAGGAGTTTCTAAGTAGACTAACTCCTAATTCTTTTTACAGTATTTGTTACTTGTGGAAAGCGTTTTACACAATTGTTGTTTGAGACACATGCTATTTTATCTTAATGTCATTAAAATTATCTGAGAGTTTAATTTGAAAAAATGTAATAGATGTTTCAAACTGATGGGCAAATTTCTCTGTGAATTTGAAAGGAAAGTTGTGCTTTCTCTTTGTGCTGTGAGACCAAATTATCATGCTGTACTTCATGCTTAATGTTGTATTTTGATTTTGGCCATGAAAATACTTCATGGATGAAGATGTCTTCTCAGTCAGATAAATTATTCTGGTGCCATGGGAAGTATGTGCCCATCTAGAATAATCTAAGAAAATAGTCAGTGTAGTGCCCGACTTTCTAAAGTTTATGAAAATATAAATGTTTTCAAAATTGAGTCATTCCATTTTACATTTATCAGTGGACACAATGTTGAGCAGCATTTTGGGCTCTGCCATTGTGCAGTATTCATTTCCTGAACAGTGAGGACAGATATGTGATGCAGAAATCTTTTGTCAATACAAATGTGTGTATATTTTAATTCTGTGATCAAAAGTTTTCCATCAGAAATGGAAAATCATTATTTTTGTCCTTTTTTCCTTGCCTGTGGGCACTGACAGACCTAAGCTTCTGTGCAGATTGCTTTCTAGGTGATTCTTTTGTCTACTTCCATGCCGTTTTGATGTCTGTCTGCTTTTTTGTTTCACTTCTATTCTTAGAACATCTGTCTCTTCACATGTGTTAGATAACCCCTATATCCCTTGTTTCTCAAAATCTCTTTATAAAACCTGTTTCTTTTAAAAAGCCTTCCAGATCTTTCACTCTTCTCCAACAGCACACCTACTTCCATATTTGCTTATTATTCCCAATAAATTAATGGCTAAACCTTTTAGAGCAATGTTTTCTTTTATTTTTCCATGATGCTGCAAACATCTATTGCTACATGAAACATAAGTGTTTTAGCTAGTCTAATTGTACTGTGTATATGTGCTAAGAAAATAAGAGTAAAAACAAAAATATAATAATAAAAAGCTTTATTTCTCTAGCTTTAGAAGTGCTTATTCAGACTATTTTGATGTAAGTTTTGATGGAGAACACTCATCTTTAAGATTAAAAAAAAAAAAAAAAAAGCGATTTTACTGAGGAAAACAGAAGACAAGCTGATCCATTAAACTAAGAACAGAAAATGCATTCATTTTAAACAACAAAAAATAGTCTATTTTTCATGAAATTAAACAGTTTAATATTTGACAAACTAAGCAGTGAGGTGCGTCCTTTGATTCACAAAAGGAGCTACTGTATGCTACAGTGTCATGCTTTCTTACAAAGTTTAAAGCACCAACACAGTAAATGTTCCAAACATTAAAAGTATACTTTTATCAAGTGGTCGAAAAAGTTCATTCTTTGCATACCGAACTGTAGTGGGAGGGAAGTAAAATAACTTTTGTAATGTTGCAAGGATCATGTGTGTGTGTGTGTGTAACTATGTGGCTAACTGCAGCATCCTAAACTGTGTAGCTGGAGTGGATATTCTTATGAAAAGTGGCTTTGTGATGAGGACTTCATGCTCTTGGTGATGGCAGTTTCCAGTAGTGAAATTGTAGGCTATAGAATTTCCTGTGATGTTCTCTGTAAAAATTGAGTTTGGAGCTCTAGTGGTATTTACCACCCAAACCAGGGGCTTTTCACCTTGAAGTTTTTTGAATTGATATTGTGTGGCAGATCTGAATTTCAATCCAGACATATTTATAGGATAAGGAAGAGCTGAGGAAATACTATGGGTTTTTCAGTCTTCCACTAGTGCCATGGCATCCAGAAGGAACAATTTATGTTATCTGGTGTAGGAGTGACTATGCAATCCTTCTTTTACCATCTGGATGTAAGAGGATCAAGTCTGAAGCATTCCTTTAATCTCTGTTCCTCAATTATTGTCGTGGTCTGTTCTGAAATCTCGAAATCTCTTACAGAAACTTAACTTTGATAAGTGGTGAGAAATACTTGTTCTGGTAAGACCTCATCAACTTTTTTTTTTTTTTTTTTTTTTTTTTTTTTTTGGTCAGGATTAGGACATGTTGCACTGAAAATAATCATTTTTGGTTAAATTCTGTAAGTATATAATTCACAGTATTTTGATATCATCAACTGATCTACAATGATGAATATATTTTCATAGAAGTTGGCGCATTGCACATACAAGCAAATTTATATTCCGTGTACGTATAGTGATAAATTTATTTCCAAAACAGAGAAGCATACTATGCATTAATTAATTTGAAATATATCTGCACAATTGTCAGGACTGCTAGCTTTTCATTTAGATATTCCAGATCCAAAGCTGCCTACTGCATACGTGAATCAGATTCATGCAACCCAATACTTAAAACATCAACATGCATTTGAATTTTGCTCTGTTCTCCATTTCCTAGTGGAGAGGCAGCTGGTATAAAGAATCATCTGTGCATGGAAATCAAGCTGCTCATCCATTGGTCTCAACAGAACCCTTGTGTAAACAACATGAACAGAAACATGGACAAAAAAAGTGCAAGTCTGACATTAAGGGTAAATTGAGTGAGAATTTTGCAAATTTGACAGGTGATTTAACAGCAGCTGCTGATGCTGGTGATACAAGCCTGTACAGTGCACTGCTTTGGTCATAAAGCAGCAGCCTATGAATTGCTGAGCTGCTAGGCAAGGGGAAAAGAGGAGAATCTGAAAGAACAAAACATTAAAACTTTAAAGTTCAAAGGAGAAAAGACTGTGTGTGTATATGTGTGTGTGTGTGTGTGTGTGTATGTATATATACACACAAGATTATTTTTTTTTTAAGTCTGAGAGGAGAGTATATATTTCTAGCTTGTAAGAACATTGCTCAGATACTTTTCATAATTTTTTAGTATATTTGATTTACTGTTGCTGATGCTAACATTACCTCTTGGAACTTTGAAAAAGAAAAAAAATTGCAATATTTGCCATTTGTTCCCTTTCATCATGCATGCAGACTGGTTTGTTATTGTATGGATGCTGGCATTATTTATTTTCTTTTTTTAGAAAAAAAGCATCATTGAAGGATTTGTTTTGGGGGAAAAAAAAACACATAAAAAGAAGTACATGGACTTTGCTAACAGGTATGAGAAATTATATTTAAGAAACAGAAGGTCACAATTTAGGCCTAAAGGTATTGTCATTTTCCCTAAAACTCAATTGGCTAGTTCTGGTAATTATAACCTGGCATACGAGAAGATATGGGGGGAAAATTTTATTTTATTTTATTTTTTTGGAAGAGCTCTTTTGCAATATCCCATTTAAAGACATGTTCATAGACTTTGCTGTTGCAAGGGCAATCTACTTTGTTCCATTTTTCAGTTTTACATGTACAAAAAATCTGAATTGATGTCTCAATCTGTGTTTAAAAAAAAAAGTAGAATAGGAATCTGGTTCTGCAAGTTTGACCCATTTTAACTGGGGAGTGCAATCACTGCTAGTGATTGCCTCAAGGTGGGCTTGATTTTATATCTTAGACCAGTACTGCCACTGGCAAGCTTATCAGAATCACTGAAGTTGCCTGCCATACTAAATGACCCAAAAAGACATTGAACAAAGTTCTTTGGAAGTTTAATGATTACTAATGTTATGCAATAATGATTTTTTAGGTCGTATGATGCATTCTAGTGATATAATCGGCTCACAATAGACTTTCATTTATCTACAATGGAATGAGGGTCCTGGTTGTTTAGTTTTTTTTTTTTTTTTTTTTTTTTTATAAACTATATACTTGAGGGAAATATGGGTATGCTCTAGCAGGATTCATTTCAAATACACTTTTAAAGAACTTAAAGAACTTAAGGAACTTTGAGAGAGAGTGGTGAGGTGTTGGAACAGGCTGCCCAGAGAGGTTGCGGATGCCCTGTCCCTAGAAGTGTTCAAGGCCAGATTGGACAGGGTCCTGGGCAGCCTGGTCTAGTATTAAATTGGTTGGTGCTCTGCATGTGGCAGGGGGGTTGGAGATTTGTGATCCTTGAGGTCCTTTCCAACCCTGGCCATGTTGTGATTCTGTGAACACTGATTATATTAGTATTTTTCTAAGACTTTTTCTCGAATGTCAGTTGTCACGTGGCATTTTTTCGGTGTCTCGGCAGAGCAAAGAAGAGATCTTTATCAGATTCATCTTATTTGGCATGGTAGCAGCTGCACATTTGGAGTGATTAAAAGTATTAATAAATTTTGATAAAAGAACTGATAACCAACTATCCATCTGCAGATTTCTTGGTAGTAGGCACATATAGGTTATATCTGCATTTCCCCTGTCTATTGTCTATCCCTTTTAATTCTGCCCTATCTGCTGACATTTGAAACAGCTGTTACAGCCTGAAGTCACAATAAGAAAGATGCTACCAAATATGGATGCTTTCCAGTCCAGTCCTATTTATTTTTAAAGAATTAGCTAAAAGCAGCCTGTGGAGAGATGCATTGATCATTTGACTAAGCTGTGATTAAAGTGTTAGGAGAACTTACTTGCTATGACTCGGGTTCATGTACTGAAAGATTAAATGCTATGGCTTTTTTTTTTTTTTTTTTTTTTTTTTCCAGAACAAAAAGATACATTCACAAGCCTTGCTTACATGCTTAGTGTGAACCTAGAAATATAAAATGTAGTACAAACTATACAATATAAGGGGCTGGAGAGCTGAAATCATTATACACAGTTTTTTCAAAAGCCAGACAAGATATCTGAGATTCTGCCGAAGGCAAGGTGCTAGAAGAAATCCTGTGCATAGCCATGTCTTACCTAATACAGGGCTGGAATGTCAGTTTTTGTGGGCGATGTCTTTAGATACAAAAGAGCAAAGAGTAGAAGGCAATTTAACCCACATCATCTTTCCTGGCTCACCTAAGCCCGGTTGTCATTAAAGTTTAAGAAGTTACGGTCTGATGAAAACAATGATGATGATGAGGTATCAAAATAGACAGTAAGTTAATTTTATGTGTTTGCTATGGGCAGTTAGCGACTTAATATTTAAAATATAGTCCTAGTAGGGTATGGGCTTAAGAAGCATTTAAGTCCTTGAGATATGCTTGTATTAAGGCAACCTCCATTGCTTTGCTGTCATAGCTAACTGTAGCTTCACTATGCCTCCGTGAATTTTTAGCCTTTCTATGTAAATTGAGAAGTGTGTTTTCCATTGTAACCTATTTCTAGTAGTTTTTTTATTTTCTCAGATCTTAATTTTCTACTGCATTTGAAAGTCCTAATATCATCTCTACTATATTTTATTAGCAAGTGTAAAAGAGGACAGAAGAAACAAAAGGTTTTTGTTTATTACATGGTTTAACTACTGGAATTTTACCTTAACTTCTTGTTAAAGCTATCTGAAAGCTTTAATAACAAGTTACAAAAGCATAGCACTGGAGGACTTCTTACCATCTCTGAGTTCTGTTTGTTATGATTGACTTACGTGCTCCCCACTCCTGCAGAATTTTACTAGTCATATGGTGCAATTTTTAGATTTTACCACAACGGTCTTGTCTACACTTGTCTTAAGATACTTTTTGATGCTACAGTCCCTTTTAGGAGAAGTAGGTATACAAGTGTTTATTGAGAGTATTTTCCTGCTATGGCAATGAAAGGTAGAAGTATATTCTATTCTTTGTATGCATAAGCCATTACAGATCTTGTCTTCATGAAAGAGATCAGATATGAGTGTGCTATATGTATAATAAATAGACTTGAAGCATAGTACAGTAGCTGCCTGGGAAAATTGGTGGATGGATTATTTTTGAAGCAAAATACTTCCATTTTCCAAATAAGTATTAAAACATTTTAATGTTGTACATTATAAATCTGACTTACTTGGGTTCCATTAATGTATGTTCACACTAATTTCACGTTTCTTAATTTGTGAAGAAGGGCAGATATATATAATATGTAGTCCTTTGAACACAAGATAGACAGCAACATATTTGCAAATGGTTTTACAGTAACTGAAGTCTACATTTATTGCTTCATTTTTTCCAACCTTGTCTTTCATTTCACCAAAAAATATTTCAGTAGTGAAAGTGTATGTGTTTCTTCATGGTCATAGATCAAGACTTTTGGCACTGATTCTATCGTTTAATCTGTAGTCCAAAGGCTTTGGGAAAGAGGAACCAGTATTCTGTTTTCTTGTCAATTTATGGTCTTTCTCTCCCACTCAAAAAAAAAAAAAAAAAAAAAAAAAAAAAAAAAAAAAAA